>NW_015161443.1:263046-303172 GCF_001447785.1 Gekko japonicus
CAAGATAAATGAAGAGAGAACAAGAGCAGCCATTGCATGAATACTGAAATCCCACATATCGAAATCTTCCCCTTACATTTTAGGCTGAGGACCAACAGTGTAGAGCTTGTGTGATGTAGCACATAGAGAGGTGGACTAGGACCCTGGGTGACTTGGGTTTGAATCCCCACTTCAGCCATGGAAGCTCGCTGGGTGACCTTGGGCCCATCGCAAACTCTCCGCCTGGCCTACCTTGCAAGGTTGTTGTTGTGAGGAAATGGAGGAGGGGGACGATGTTCTAACTTTGAGTCCCAGCTGTGGGGAGAAAGGCGTTATATAAATAAATCAATGCAAATGCATACATGTGGAGGTGAGATGCTGCAGGGTTGATGGGCGTGGCCTTAACCGTGTCTTGAAAAGCTCCCAGCTGTGCACACAGTATTCATTTATGTATGGGCTTCATTTTGTTTCAACTATTTCTGCTTCAAATGTGTTTCTCCACACAGTCACAGTACTTCTGGGTAACCTCTAGTCTTCATAGTGCCCCCTCCCTCTTCCCATTCCCCAAATAAGAATGTCATCCTTACCTAGTGCAAGCAGCAGCAGCAAAGTGGAGGGGGATGACAATGCCTGCTCCCTCTGTTAAGGGATGGGACATGGGGCCTATGCATCAACCCTCCACTAGGTGGAGCCCATCTTTGAGGCAGTTTTTTTTTGGGGGGGGGGGAAATGGCCCATCCTATTGAAGCAGGACCAGTGGCCTAGAAGCAATTGATGTCATTGGACTATTTCAATGGGGTCTGTGCTATCAAAAGGGGTGTTGGCAGATTCTGCATATTATTTGAGTAATGTGATCTGACACACAGGTAATCTATGTCATTTTCTGACAGCCTTTTCGGTTCTAAAGCCAAATTGTGTTTGTGCGAGAGTGAGTAAGTCAAAGCAGGTGATTAATGGCTCGGGACTAAACAAGACATTTGTGTTTTTTCATTTTTCAGGTTAATGGCCTACATTCTTCCATAGCAGAATCTGAGCAGCGTGGGGAGATGGCACTCAAAGATGCTCGGACAAAGTTGCTTGACCTTCAGACTACCTTACACACCCGCAAGGATGAGCTGGCTCGCCTACTGCGTGATTATCAGGAGCTGATGAATGTGAAGTTGGCTCTGGATATTGAGATTGCCACCTATAGGACACTGCTGGAGGGAGAGGAGAGCCGGTAGGTGCAGAGCAACCAGCCAGGTTTGGTTGAACATGGAGCTGGGTGCACAAGACCCCTACGATGTGGAGGCCTTGATGTCTTGAATGGGGCTGTTTGTCCCTTTCAGCCAGGATGTCACTTCCCAGTACAGGAGGAAGAACCACAGATAATATCATTCAAGAGTTTAGGTAGATTCAGATATGTACTGGTAGGAACCAAGACTAAGGAAATGGTACTAGAGCCAAGAATCTGGAATAGCATCAGTACCATGGACAGAGGTGCTAGAGATGACAGGCTAAAGCCAGAAACGGGTAAACTAGTTTTAGGACAATAGTAGACATGATGAAGGTTCTCCAACAGAGCAACCGTTTGCAAAAGACAAGTTGTATGGATGTGAAGTCATGTTTGGATTGAGGCCATGGTTTAAAGATATAAAGGGAGGGGGGCTTTTAAAAGGGTGCAGTTAATTTCCAGTTCTTAACAGGTGGATCTGTACAGCTCATAAACTTTTAGACAATATAAAAGGCAAAACTACATAAAATATAGCGTTTAAGATAAAATACAGACCAAATTCCAATCCCTGTAGTCTCCAGAATTTGCAATAGGCAACAGAGTAACAACAAATTTAAAATTACAGACCATTCTCAAATGAAATGGAAGGCTAGGGTTCTCAGCCTTTTGGCTAAGAAGTGAAAAGGACACTCCCCCACCTTTTAAAAGGTTAACAGTAGCTCATGAAGCTCAGAGGTTGAAGAGTTTAAATCCTCTCTCCCCTCCTTGCACAGTTCTGATCCAAATCATGGCTTCACATACATGCCATGTGCATTTTACAGACAGACAGTTATCCACAGTCTTCATCATGTTTGTTTAAGCCTCCTGAGATGATCCTCAAAGGTGAACTAGGGGCCTCCTAGGCAGTGGAATACTAGTGCAGGTCAAAAGTGGCTCAGGCCATGCACCTCAAGGAAACATTAGCCCACTTAATGAGATATTGCCGTGGCCCCATGAGTCATGCGACTTAGGTGTTTGCTTTGTCTCTTTGCTTAGCCACTTCTGCTACTGGGGGTGATGTGATCATGGAGGCAAATCAAGAGCCATAGGCTAAGTTCCTTTATGAAGAAGAGGCTTCCTAATTCCATGTTCAGAACCTCAGCCAGGACATTATATATTTGTCTAAGCACAATCATCTATCTATCATCTATCTATCTATCTATCTATCTATCATCTATCTATCTATCCATCCATCCATCCATCCATCCATCCATCCATCTATCTATCTATCCATCATCTATCTATCCATCCATCATCTATCTATCCATCTATCCATCCATCTATCCATCCATCTATCCATCCATCTATCCATCCATCTATCATCTATCCATCTATCATCTATCCATCTATCCATCTATCCATCCATCTATCCATCTATCCATCTATCCATCTATCCATCTATCCATCCATCCATCTATCCATCCATCTATCCATCCATCTATCCATCCATCCATCTATCCATCCATCCATCTACCTACCTACCTACCTACCTACCTATCTACCTATCTACCTACCTACCTATCTACCTATCCATCCATCCATCCATCCATCCATCATCTATCTATCATCTATCTATCATCTATCTATCATCTATCTATATATATTAGAATGTCGGGAGATATAGCTTTTACAGTGTAGAGCTGACAGTTTGGGGCTGCATTCCCAGGCATACTTTTTTGGCAGTAAATCCTACTGAACTCAGCATGATTATTGTCCAAGGACAGATACATAAGAATGGACTCTTGGGTCTTGTGTGTGTGTGTGTGTGTGTTTGAATCTCTGTAAAGACACAGATACAATTGGTAAATGTTGACTGTCCTCTAACTATGTCAATATGTACATATTTCCAAAAATTGGAGAACATTGCATGTCTTTTTGGAAACTCAGGAGACTGAAATTTTCAGTATTCTTATGGAAAGTCTGAGAGTCATGATGTTTCTGACATTCAGTGTAACACTTAAAGCCCTTCACAGACTAGGATCCTCAAGCTAACAAACTGCATGTTGCAGTATACTCCCAAGTCCCTGCTATGATTTTCAGACAGCCTTCTCCTTATGGTGCATTCTTTGAGGATTGTTCATATGGCAACAGTTAGGTCATAGGCTTATTCTGTGGTAGGCACAGTCCTCTGGAATGGCCTACCATAGTGGGTGCAGCGGGCACCTTCACTTGCATGTAAGACAGTTTTATTTTGAAGGGCATTTGGTAGAGTGTAAATTGTTTGAGTAGATTCAGCTGCATTTTTAATCTGCGCATATTTAAATGACCTTGCTTTTGCTCATGGACTGTTATGGTGTCCTGTGTCCTTGCAACCTGTTGTTGCATTGCTAGCTGCCTTGAATCTAAGGAGATAAAGTGGGATTTGGAAAATTAAATTAATTAATTAAATACATATACAATACAGCATATGCAGTACAGTCAGGGTTATACAGCTGAAGCCAGATACAAGCCAAAAATTCAACACAAATCAAAGCAAATACCCAGGATACTAAGAGCTTGTATGTTTACTGAAATGAACCTTCAGAGATTTAGCTGGCTTCTTAACCAATTGCATTTTTACTTCGCTAGTTACTTACAGTCCATATTTTCCAAATTTTCTTGGGGTTGCATGTGATTCTAGCTGGAACTTCCCCTATTAGTTAAGCCAATAACTATACTAAAGAGGGCAGAATGGTTGCTTGTTGTTAGTTGTTTATTTCAGTGAGTTGTGTTTCCCCCCCTCTTCTTAGGATGTCTGGAGAGTGCCCGACTCCTGTCAACATCTGTAAGTATATTTAAACTAATTATTAAACTAGTATTAAACTAATTGATTGGCTAGGGTTTTTTGTTTGGGTTTTTTGTTTTGCTTGCTGGACAACATAAAATCTTTTTTATTATTTATTTATATATTATTTTGATTTATACCCCGCCCTCCCCGCAAGCGGGCTTTTTCAATTAGTTTTTTTTTCTTGAAATATGACATAACATATATATCATGACAGATTTTATACTCAATTACAGAAAAAAACTAAGAAGATTTATAATAACTTGTAAAATGCACAAGGAGATACCTGCTCTCTTATCTCGTTTTTCCAAAATACTATAAACCAGGGGTGTCAAACATGCGGCCCGGGGGCCATATCAGGCCCCAGGAGGGCTTCTCTCAGCCCTGCAGTGGAACTGGCTGTCTTCTGCTTCTTCTTCTTCCAGTTCTGCTGCTGCTGCGTCATCGTAGGTTTGCAGCTTACAGATACACACCTGAACAGCATACTCAAGATTGCAACAGCACAGATATTTTGATGCAATAATTCAGAGCAAGAGGTGTCAGTTATCGGACACTGTTAAATAAACAAAATATTGCAAGAGTGCTGATGTTTTAAGCATGTTTTTATTTTAAGTAAAAAAAACCCTCTATATTTGTGTCCTTTATAAAGTTTATATCTCTGCTACCTGGCATTACTTTTTATGACACAGAAATGGCCCGGCACAACAAGGTCTCATTTATGTCAGATCCGGCCCTCATAACAAATGAGATTGACACTTCTGCTATAAACAGTTCCCAGAATTCAATACGTATCTGAACACTGAAAATTATTTCTAAAGACTCTTTGATAATATGTTAATTCAGTTAATAATGCAACATGCCACACATGGTGGAACCACAATGTAAAATCTCAATACGTATCTGAGCATTGAAATTTATTTCTACAGACCCTTTGATAATATGTTAATTTAGTTAATAATGCAACACGCCACACATGGTGGAACCACAATGTAAAATCTCTAATACTGTTTTTTATCCCAACAGCTGTGATCAGTAGTTCCAGTTCTACTGGTGGTGGATACGGCGCTGGAGGGGGATGCGGATATGGAGTCGGAGGAGGAGGAAGTGGATATGGAGTCGGAAGTGGATATGGAGTCGGAGGGGGAAGCGGATACGGCGCTGGAGGAGGAAGCGGATATGGCACTGGAGGGGGAAGCGGATTGAGTCTTGGTGGGGGAGGTGGCGGCGGCGGTGGACATAGCCGAATCAGTGTTGGAGGAGGAGGAATCAGCCGACTTAGCAGTGGGGGCAGCCTAAGTGGTGGCAGTGGATATGGCTATGGTGGGGGAAGTTCAAGTGTGAAGTTTATATCGTCCACATCAAGCAAGAGAATAAGCAGTTAAGTTTTTTTTTTTTAAATCATCATTCATTGCTTCAAGAAACAACAGTGCTCCCTCCCAGAATACATAATACATGTGTCCTTACTGGTAGCTATTCCACACAAGCATTCTAATTCAACCACAAATAAAAGAAAGAAATGCCAAATATGCCACCGTTTTCTATCATTCTGCTATGTCATCCTCAACTGCTTTTGAATTGCACTCTGGTAATTTGTGCAACCTGCTTCTAGAGCTTTACAAACTGGTGGCCATGAGGAATCGTGAGGTGGGGAGGGATAGTTTTGACCCCCGCCTCTCCCCACTGAAGATTCTCAAAGCTCCCAGAGGTTAAGTATTCTTGTTCATTCACTCTCCCCTGCCCCATTTTTTTCTTTAGCTGACACTCTGCCATTCTACACGTTCCACCCTTCTGGGCCATTTCTGTCCTGCTCCATCTGGTTTTTATAATTTCTTTTTATTTTGGTTAGTTTACAAAGTCATTTTCCCCCTGTATCCCCCCACCAGTAAGTAGTAATTCCTACCTAGTCCATGGGTGACCCCATTGTATGGCTTTCATTATCCGCAGAGGAGTCAGCCAGATTACTCTTAGATATTGTAATGAATGGAATGAATGTTGGTTATAGAACAGCTTTCTTTCATTTAATTGCTTTTCTTGCTGTATAGAACTACAGTTAATGGTCACTTAGTTTGTCACATAATACCTTTTTCTATAAGTTCTTAGTACCTTTTCCCTCAGAACTGGATGGTCCCATTTTGTGACAAGGACTACCCCCTACACTGCCCAATAAAACAGGATGAGATGGGTACTTAATTGCAGTTAAAGAAACATAAGAGTATAAAACCATGTTGCTAGTAAATACATTTTAAAACAGTAACCCAATCTTAGCCTGTTTTAAACTATATTTCTTCAAGGGTGCAGGGTGGCTGGAAATAAACTACATCTCAGGTGTATTACTGTTTCACTATCTGATTCAAGTAGGTGATGAGGTAAGCTGTTTTTCACAAAAGTTCACAGCAAATCTGTTGATTTTTGGGTTCCCCAGGACTCTTTGTTCTTTTTATGGCTAAACCCGTGTCATCGTGAAAGGCAATAACAACAACAAAAAGATTTTGCAGTCTGTAGACTGACAATCACCCCTAACATCTCAATATGGGTTTACCACACAAAATGGACCTAGTCCGAGAACAGATCAGTCTGTGAAGTCCTTATGTGACATGTGAAGGCCCCCCTTTGGGTGTGAAAGTTGCTTGCATAGTACATCAGGAAAAGGATATGGAGGCCTGTTACTGAATGATAATCTAGTATCTCTACCTCTTTCTCTCTTAGACTACATTCTGTCAGGCTGCACATAAATACCTGTTTCCCCTTGCCAATTCTACAATGATGCATGGTAATTCCAGTTCCTCTGTGGTCTTAGTTTACAGGGAATTTAGCCAAAATGTTAAAGCCTTCCCTGCTGAAATCATAATACAGGGATGGGGAAAGTCTTTTTAAAGGTACCATAGCCCTGTCGGGGGGTGGGGGAGGCAACTCTCATTTGACTGAACTAGAGTTTCACCCAACTGAATGAACCTAAAAGTTTCCTCTGGAATGCAGCTGTGGAACATAAAGAAGTCTAAAATAATTTTCATGTTGGATCAGTGTATTTCAAAGCAATTCACCTAGAGGCTTTCATTCTCTCTACCAAACATTTCACTCACGCACACACTGAATGCCTATCTACACTAGTCACCTATTGTTAGTTTTATGCCAGTTTCACAGTGATAGCTTCCTCAAAGAATCCTGGGAATTGTAGTTTGGCGATGGTGTTGAGAATTTAGTGCTGAAGACCTGTAGGCTCACCTTCACTGAATTATAGTTCCTAAGATTCTTTGGGAAAAGGCAGTTACAAATAAACCAGTGAAAATGTTCCAGTCGTTCCTGCCTTTTGTTACCAAATCCAAACAGCAATTGTATAACTATAATGACTTGTACTGGGGGAGGGGAAACAAGCATTCCTTTCTGATCAGGGCTGGAATTTTAGGGAGCTTGAAGGAAGTCCCTTTAATATTCCAAAAGACTTTTCTCAAAGGAAGCCACAACAGAAGATCATCTTTAAGGACATCGAAGATGCCGTGACAGAATCATTATTGCCGTTGCTGCATATGTACATTTCTTTGGTTCTAGTGCGACAATGAGTCCCTGCAGCTGTGCAGGACCAGAGATGCAAATGGGGGTGCGTGCAAACACCCTGGGCAATGATGCATCAAACCATATTACATTGGATAGAGATGCACTAGTCATATAATCTTCAGCACTATCATTTGGCTTTGGGTATTTGCTCCTTTCCCATGGCTTTTCTGGGATTAGACAACCATAAACCACATTCTCTCCAGTATTTACTTCCTCAGTTTACAGACTGAGTTCTCTATTATGTGTATTATCAGAACTGGAGTCAATAGTTTCTGAAGCATTTTTTATTGGGGTGACAAGTCATCCGTGTCCCCTACTTCCCACTTTATGGAGCAATTTTGTCTGTTACTTGCAATAACTAACAGTGCAATCCTAAAGAGTTTCTCCAGTCTAAGCCCATTGATTTCAATGGAGCCTGGAGTAAGTCTCCTTAGGATTTCACTGTAAGAAGGATTTTAAAAAAGAAGAAGAAGCATCCCCCAAATGTGTTTTATACTTAAAGTGAATGAGTCCCTGAGTGGGCTTATGTCTGTCATGTTTATTTCTTTACACACTCCTTCGGTTTGTGCATGCAGATGAGAGCTTTTTTTTCTCTCCCTATGCTGGTGGTATGTAAAGTTCAAATGGTCTTTGTATATTGCTTCCACCTTCTTGAGAGTTCTAACATTTCTGGTGTCTTTAATAAAACTGCATTGTGTAGAAATGCGGGCTATGTGGAAGTGTTTTGTGTGCGTGTGGGTGGGTGGGGGAGCATTTGGTCCAAGTCCCAGCATGCTGGTAAATACTTCCTGAAACAAAGAAAAGGGGCCCAAGAAGGAACAACCTCCCAGCACTTCCTCTCATCTACATCTGACCTGTAAACAGGGTGTATGATTGGGTTGGGGGCATTTGGAATTTGGTGATGACAAGGAGGGAGGGAAGCAACAGACTTTAAGGAGTCAGAGGGAAAAAATTAGCATAAATTAGGCAACATCCTCATTGTCACTCAGTCTGGATTACTAACAGGGCGGGACTGTGGGAGGGGGAGCCTGCCCACCTCAGTCCTGTCCTTCGAACAGGTTTGATGGGCAGAAATTAGACAGTGAAGATTTCATAACCACAAGGTTAAGGCTGAACTAGATCTATTATGAATTGTTAGAGATCAATCTGTTTATTAAGCATATGAGTAGGACTCAGAGCTGGCTGTGCACTCACAAAAGAGGAGGCTGCTTTTAGAATAAAGTCCACAGGAGGGTTGTTGCTTTAAGAAAGAGAGAAATGGATGTGCTTTATTATTAAAGAACCAAGAAAGAAAGCTGCACAGAGAGAGAGAGAGAGAACAAAAACACAACCCTTAAGACAAGGGCTGCCAGACTACAGAGATCGGTTCCTCTGGAGGAAATGGCAGCTTCAGAGGGGAAACTCCTTGCCCTCACATACCTGCTGATCCCCACTCCCCAGACTCCACTCTCCCAAGGCACTGTCCTCAAATCTCCGGGAATTTCTGACTCTGGATTTAGCAATCCTAGGTCCCTCAGGATGCATCAAGCCCATTCTCACAAAACCTGGAATCAACCTTGCTACTGTGCCTGCAAGCAAGGTTTGATGTTTAAAAGTCATCAGCTGAAGGTTTTTATGGCAGGGAGCTAAATAAGAATCCCCACTAATTGCTTTGGCTCCTACTGGTACTAAAGAGAAAGCCACGGGCTTATTCGAACCCTACACATGGTTCAACTTAGTTCACATGGTTCAACTAAGCTTCAACTTAGTTACTTATGGGGCATGCCTGTTGTACTAAGAATCTCTCACAGTGCACACACAGTGCTGACAACGGTCTAGAGGGGGAAAATGTCCTGTCCCTTTAATAGAAGTTTCATGGCCTGTTATTTACCAGGGGCTGCTATTTACCTACATGCCATTAAAAGCTTCACCTATGCATCATCAGACATAAAGGGGTCTGGATATTTTCCTCCAGGCCTCCTGGCAACCTTAACATAAACATAAATCTTAGAAGAAGCCATCACATGAATAGGCTAGCTGATGGCCTTTGACATCAAGCTGTTTCCCTAAGAGTGGCCCCCCAAACCTGAGTCTCTAGGACAAAATTTTACATCTGGTGACCCTAGGCAAACATTATGGCTTGCTAATTGCGGTAGGTCAAAACTGCTGTTAAAAACTTCTGAGACCAGAGCAAAAGTTGGCTATCCTGCCCAGTGAGAGACAGGAACTTAAGGAAAGAGGGCCACTTCTGACTGTGCAAATGCTCAGTCTGTTACAGCCAACCCAGTGTCAGAAGCTTTGCATTTTGCTTGCGTACATAAATTGTACCACTTCCCATTATTTTATCCAGTCTTGGGGGGTTGTGCAAACTGACTAGTAGACTGTGCTTTAAAACCAAGCAGGTCTGGATAACTGAGGGAGTGATCCTAAGGAGGTATACTTGGATGCAGTGTTCCCTCTAAGCTGAGTTAGTGTGAGGTAGCTCACAGTTTTTTAGCCTCCAGCTCACAGATTTCTGTCTTAGCTCAGGAAGGATGGCTCCAGAGCAAACTAATTTATACAGTAGCTAAATTGCTTGCTCACAACTTTAATGCCAGTAGCTCACAGAGTAGAATTTTTGCTCACAAGACTCCACAACTTAGAGGGAACATTCCTTGGAAGTAAGACCCATGTTATTCAATGAGGCTCACTCTTGGGAAAGTGTATTTAGGATTGCAGCCTGAGGAACAAAGAAAGTTTGGTGTATACTCTGCATGGAGAAAAGCTGAATTCTACCATGTTATGGTAGAATTGTTATGCTTCTCTTAGGACGTACTAAAGGCTTTTCAGGGCATTAAAACCTTTGATCTATGGCCATTGCAAACCCCACTCACTACATTCAGCACATGGCTTGTTGTTGTTCTCTTGAGGGCTAGGAACTTGGAAATGTTTTAAAAATGAAACCTGAGATTCCAGTAGCCATTTCTGTTTTTACAAAACAAGATAATGAAGTCATAGCCTTATGACATTTGGCACAAGCAAGAGAGGCAACTTTCCTTGGATTGTCAGACTATCATTCATCAGGGCATTGTTTACTATTCTACCAAACGCTCGGCACTGCACCCAAAGAGATTCAAATAAGACAAAGCTCTGCCTGTAGGCTTACAGTCAAGATAACCAAACAAAACTTCCTTTCGTAGGAGGTATCTCTTGTACTCTTTGGAGATATTGATCACAGACAAGGCTAAAATTTTGCAGCTCTGTCATGCACTTGAATCTATCTTCTTGTGGGCTGATAACCAGGTTGTTTACCGCCTCCTGAACACCTGTCAGGTGTCAGCCTGAATTTTAAAACAAATCTTAGTCACTAATGCCAGACGACAAGTGGGTTTCCCCTGTTCCATTCTTTTATTGGTCTCTCTGTTCAATCTGCCCTGTGTTCTACCACCTTTTGAATTTTAGTTTAACAAGGAACGTTTCTGAAAATTCGGGATGCATGGAATAGTCCCTCCACCTCCACTGAATTTCACCTTCCTAGCTCTCTGCTGCTACTTGGATTTCCCCTCACTCTTTATGGAAGTCAGTTGCATAAGGAAGCATGTCCCTGCCTCTAAAGCTACCTACTGACCAGGATGAAGCCTTTTATGACAGGGAGCGAAGCATCATCACTTGCTTCTTGCTGCAGACTATGTTCACGGGCCACCTGGAGCCACAGGCTGCTGACTTGTTCTTCCTTCTGAACTCTGTGACTCCAGGCACAGCCCTAACAGGGGAGGACAGAGAGAGAGCATACATCAAAACAGAAGATAAAAATCATGCAGGCTGTATGGGCAGGAAAGGATCACAAGGGAAAAGCCTCAGATAGGGTTGTCAACTGTTTGGAGAAAAAGAAGTCCTCCCCCCCACCCACCCCCCCCGGTCAAGTCACAGCCAACTAATGGTGAGCCTGCAAGGTTTTCAAGGCAACAGATGTTCAGAGATGATTTGCTATTGCCTGCCTCTGCATAGCAACCCTGGGCTTCCTTGGTGGTCTCCCATCTAAATACTGACCAGGACCAACCCTGCTTAACTTCTGAGATTTGATGAGATTGGGCTAGTCTGTTGTTTCTGAGGAGGCATTATTAATTTACTTCCCTACCATGAAACGTTTCAGTTGCCCATTTCCACACATTAAGCCTCTGCTAAAGGGTCAGGATGTTTTTCTCCAGGGCTGTTGGCAATGCTACAGAGAAGGCTTTCTTTATCCCTTTCCCATTGCAGCCTCCTTTCCCATTGCAGCCTCCTAGTGTTTGCTTTCATTATCAGCTCTGCCTGCTGCTATCACTGTTCCCTGTTCTGCTGCCTTGTGACCCTGGAGTGGGTGGTTCCTGCATCTAAAGGGTTGCCACCTTTTGAAGGAGCTCCTCTAGTCCTTTCTCCAGGTCTGGTCTAACTAGTTACATGATCATTTCAGCCACATGCCATGAAAATATTCACTTTCTGATTTGTCAGTCTCGGACTTGTTAAAGGCAGGCTTTTTCTCTCTGCTCAGTTGGCAACCCAAGATTCAAAGTCACAGGGCAGCAGTACTCTTCCCTGCCATCCAGCTTTCCTTTGGCACCATAAGGCTTTCATGAGTGCAAGAGACTCTTCTGCATCAGTAGAAAGTGCTGGAGGAAAGTTCTGCCATTAGCAGAACAGAATCATAAGATTCCACCCTATATTTGTGTCACAGCATCTGTAGTCAGTCCTTCTGGTCAAAGCCCAAGACCATCAGCCTTCTTTATTGAATCCTCTGCCTTACCACTCCACTAAGCCAAGTTTGAAGCCTTTCCCCAGCCTAAGGAGCTTTCCTCCAACAGAGGAGCCACATATGTCGGAGGAAGTCCTTATGCTGGAATCTTCAATGTAAGGTAAAATAATGCCCAGGGTTTGAAACAAGAGTACAGTGGCACAATGGATGCTAGCATAAGCTTTCATGAGTCAGAGCTCACTTCCTCTCAGCCTGGCAACTAGTGATAGGTTAGGGGGGCAGGGCCATGGGGGAGTGACCATCAGTGACAGTGTGATGTCACTTCCGGAGAAAATCCAGAAGTGATGTCATGTGTCCTAGGAACTGCAAGAAACTAAAGTGAAACCATAGAGTTTCTAGCAATTTCTAGAGAGGACTGACTTCACTTCTGGGTTTTCCCACTCCACTAATGCCCAGGGTTTTCCCAGAAGTGACACCACACTGTTGGTCTGATAACTGTTTTTTTAACTTTTTAACTCCAGGGAGCTAGAGACAGGGAATCCCCCATCTACTTGGAGGGCTGGCAATCCTGCTTCATCAGAAGCAGTAGACTGTAAATCCATCAGGCTGGTTTATATACAGGATAGAAAGGGTGGAGGGACTGTTGCAAATAAGAGCCAGCCCAAAAAGAGTAATCAATGAATTCTGCATGGGTGTGAGGCATTTGCCATGGTTGTTAGAGAGTAAAAATGTAAAATCTAGTGGAGGATGAAGTGAGATAAGGAGGTGCAATAGGAAGTTGTAGAGACATAGGCACAGTAATTAACATTTCTATGGGGTGGAACTGCAGCTATCCCTCTGGATTTAGGTCAATGGAAATATCCAAATTAGAGTCACATATTTCAGTAATGAATTGATGAGCCTGTTTGGAATGTTGATTTCCCAGCTTGGACTCAGAAAGCATGCCAAATAAAAGTGCCATAAATTACCAACTAATCCCAGTCATTTAAACCACACCTCTTCTTTTCTAGACAATATATTAGCACTCCTGATCTATTCAGTGCAAGTTCTTCATAATGTATAATTTTTTAAAAAATTATATGCTGACCCTTGTGATTTTGAGCCAACCAGACATCGTGCATGACACGAGTCGGGACACAGGTGCTGGATCCAATTTTCTATAATGGGTAAGAAATTAGTAATTTACCCAGAAAGCACTCTGTTGATCTGCATGGCTCCAGGGCACTCTGAGGAGGGAGGGAGGCCTTCTGGTTCCCCACCACAACATTTTCAGTTGTAGAAATGGCCAGAGGAGGCATTTGCTGACAGCTGTAGCCAAAGGAAGGCCCCTCCCATGACCATTTCTGCTGGAGAAAACACTATGAGAGGGAATCCAGAAACCCTTCCTTCCCCCTCAAAGGACTGCAGAGACAAATGGAGCTCATGGAGATTAGAACTGATGTCCAGACTACAGAGACTCTGGCATTATACTCTGTTGAGGTCTCTCCACTTTCTAAATCCCACACTCCCAAGGCTCCACCCACAAATCTTCAGGAATTTCCCAAGCCAGAGCTGGCAACCCTAACTCCAGGCCCCATCTGGAGATTGACATAGGGTTGCCAGGTCTTACCTTGCTGCCAGCGGGGGGATCTTTGCTCCTCTCTAGGAGCTTCTGGAAGAGACATCATCACACTGCTGAGGTCACTTGGCGACGCTCTAGGTTATGGGCTAAACTCTATGGTTTTGAGCCCAAATTTACTACAGAGTTTTGTCCCAAACCTAGAGTGGTGCTATGTGATGTTGGCAGTGCGATGACATCATTTCCAGGTGACATCACTGTGCTGCATTCGGGGACATTTGTGAGCAGGGTTTTCCCCCACCGGCCAGCTGGTTGCTGGCAGGGGGGAGCCTGCAAAAGCAGGGAAACCCCTGCCCAAACTGGGGGACTGGCAACTCTAGGTTGACAATCCCATCACACATCCATGCTGAGTCTCCTCCGTAAGGATCAGCCACTGCAGCAAAAGAGAGTAAAGGTTCCATAAGACAGCAAAACATAAAAATTAAAAAAACAGTGCAGAGCTCACAGCTGTAACAATATTTAAAAGGCTACAGTTGTAGTTGGTGGGAGTATCCAGGATTTAGGCAGGGAAACAATTCCTGTTTCTTTTCAGCTGGGCCTAAGCAAAGTCAAAAGGCCACATACTGAAAGTATGGTTAGCAGCCTCTAGCTCTTGCCTGAAGTTCTCCTGGAATTCTAGCTGATCTCCAGACTACAGAGATCAGTTCCTGTGAAGGAAATGTCAGCTTCGGCAAATTATATGGCGTCACTTCCCTACTGAGCTCCCCCACTTCCCCAGATGTTGCCCTCCCCATGCACTGCTTCCAGATCTTCAAGGATTTCCCAAACTGGAGTTGGGAAAGTGAGAGAGCTCTGCACATAACTTATTCAAATAACACTTTACCTTTCATTCAAAACAGAGAGTCTTTTTTTTGGGGGGGGGTATCTACTCACAGATTGCTGTTGTATTTCTAGGATTCAGTCACTGCTGCCACCATGTTTCAACAGTTGTGCTGTCTTCATAAAAGTGCTCTCTGAGCACACAAGTTTATTTTAATGAATAATTTTCAGAGCTCCCTCAGCCTGTGAAATGGCAGACACGCATATAGGGGATCGGACATAATATGCCCTTTATCCACCCAGCCAGGAACACATACACACACACACACTGCTTTAGTCTCATTTCAAACTCTGCAAGAACATCTGTGCAATTTAAGATGTTGCCAGTTTTCTAGGCCAGCTGGAGTTCCCCTAGGGAAGTACCCAATTAATTATATTGCTTTGGTGATGCCAACATGAGTGCCGCAGGAACAAGGAGCCAACAAGTAGCAAGCATTTCAGCCAAAAAGCTGGCCCCTGAAGATTGTTATCTGAAAATTAATCAACATAGTTGTTCTGTTTCGTTGACTGATGGCAGTATTATTGTACCGTTTCAAGTGTATTGTTTGATCTTTCTCTACTCACCCTGTGACTCAATAAGCAAATCAAATGCACGTGTTGGACATGTGGTTGGGGTTATACGGCCTTTTCATATGTAAGCTTTACAGTTAGGGTACTATGTCCTGCGCATGTCTTTGCAATAGAATTACTTCTCCTACTTATGTTAGGTAGAATTTATGGTTGGCCTCATAGGGGTTTCAAGGGAAGAAATGAGCAGAGGTGGTTGGCCATTGCTTGCCTCTGCACAGCATCCCTGGACATCCTTGGTGGCCACCTATCCAAATACTAACCAGGGCCAACTCTGCCTAACTTCCGAGATCGGACAAGATGAGGCTCGCCTGTTATGTTAGAGTTACGTTATGTGATAGTTAATTAATTTACCTACTCAAATAGCTTGCCCTGTTCTCCAAGGTTTAGGGCAAATTACGGTATGAAAAAGATTGGAGGGGGGGAGATAAATCTCTGGAAAACAGAATACATTCATCATAATACTGGTATTGCAAGACTATGCCTTGGCCTCTCAGAAAATCTTGGGCAATATGGAGGCTCCAATGAGCCTGACTTTCAAGACAATGACATGGCATAGGGTTGCCAGTTGAGGGCTGGCAATTACCATGAGTATTTGGGGTGAGGGCTGGTCAGTGTGTGACATCACATGATACCATGACATCACTTCCAGTCGTGTCACTGGAAGGGATGTGTATATGGTTGCCAAGTCTTACCTTGTCCTGGAGTGGGGGAGTCCCGGGTCTTTCCTGTAGTTCTTCGGCACATGCGCTTTGCGCGCACGCCACAATGACATCACTCAGAAGTGACGTCATCATGTTTTTCACGTTGGGGCGGGGCCACTATAATTCAAGGGGGAACCATAGAGTTTCCCCTTGAATTATACAGCGCCCCACCACAAATGTGCCCGATGCAATGATGTCACCTCCGGGTGGCATCATCACACCGGACATGTCCGGTGATCCCTGCACTTTGGGGGTGGGGTTCCCCTGATGGCCCAATCGAGCAGGGGTTTCCCCGCCCCTCGGGGGGACTTGGCAGCCCTAGATGTGTAGGACTTCAGGTTATGTCTGCCTCCCATATGCACTTGCTTTCTATATGTTAACATGGACCTTGACGAACAGGCCTGGATAGAACAGGCCTCTGGCTTGTTTGTCAGTTTAAAAGAGGCCTGGGAACATAAGAACATAAGAACATAAGCGCCCCACCACAAATGTGCCCGATGCAATGATGTCACCTCCGGGTGGCATTGGCAGAACGACTGGAGTCTTGTATGTAGGACAAGGATTGCTTTAAACAGCTTGTTTGTGTGACAAAAGGGCAGACCACTAAATTAATACAAAGAGGGCTTATTAGCTTGGAGACCCCCTGATTAACATTGTTGATCTAGTCTTAACCAGGGAAACACCTGGAAGCCCTGACTAGGGAAGCACCTTGAGCAGGGAACACCTAGAGGCTTGACTGGAAAGTACCTCAGAGTTTAAATCATAGCAATAATGTCAGCCCAGATAGATTTCACAGATCAGTAGACACCCTCCCTGTTCAGGCTTCACTGAAGGGTCTAGCTGTTATAGGCTCATAGAATGTTTAACAGAATGCTTATGATATATATCTAATTTACATAATAGGAATTCACATGATAGGAATTATTTACATATGGGAAGAGGACCACTCACTATACACAAGAACACTATATAATTTATATTCCTAACGCTACATAACCCATATTATACACAGGAACATAATAATAGATTATAGTGCGTAGGGCTTATACTAGGCCAATCTAAGTAGGCATAAACATAGGGATCACATTGGCTCCCGGTCCTTAAAAGTTTATAGAACTCATCTTTGCTTGTGCTCATCTGTACATGTGCTTGGAAATACTAACAAGGGAGGGTCTCTTGTGAACTATAGGGCTTATCTATACCTATGACCTCTGTGCTAAGAAACAATAGGAATGCTAGGCCAGAGAGTAGCTAAGAGCTAAAGGAGAAGGGGGACTTTAGCCTAGGCAAGTACCCCTGGAAAATAACTGGATTACCGAATTATAGCTAGACCCAGACAATAACCCCTAGAGGAGAAGGTGACAATGACATTTGGTGCAAGATGCCTTATGCAAGGATATCGGCGTGAGGGAAAATTCCAGATGGAAAGTCCCCGAAAAACAAGATATTAATAAAAAGTGATGACTATGGAAGATGGGCAAAGGTCTGGGGCATGAAACGGTTCTGATTGGTTAACGAAAGTGGGCAGATAGGCCAAAAATTGTATAAGAACAGGGAAACAGTCCAATGGAAGTCAGGTCAAAAGATTGCATCGGCACTCTCTCTCCTGCCTCACTTCAGTCTTCACAGGAAAACCAGAGAAGACGAGATTCTCTCTTTCTCTTCAAGCTTCACATTAGGATTGGTAAATCTATGCTACTATTACGTGGCCATGTTATTATTATGTCCTTGCTTGCTGCTTATCTTAAGTAATGGTTAGGTTGAAATAATGGAATAAGGATGTGAATTAAAGAAATGTGCACATTTCTTGAACCTTTGGAGATGGTTATGAGAAAGGCCTTTGTTAAGAATTATGTTCAAAATAACTTATAAATAAACTTGTAAGTGTGTCTGGTCTTCTCCTTTCCTGGAAGCAATGTCCTCCTTAAGGCCAATAAAATATCTCTCTCGCAGCTAAGGGGTTGACCTGAGAAACCAGGTTAACGTCACCAAGACACTCTAGCAACCCCCTAAACCATAGAGATTTTGGGGGCTGCTAGTGTGTCTTGGTTATGCATGATATCACTTCCAGTTATACAACCAGAAATGGCATTGTTGCATTGCCATGACAGCATTCCCCCCCTCTTTTCTCCAGCTGCTGCACAGTGTAGCCAGAACTGGGGGTGGGAAGTCTCCCACTGGTTGCTTTGGCATGGCAAGCCACCTTTCAACACAGAGAGCATCTTAAAAGAATTTTCTAGTCTGTTCCAGCTACCTCACTATACTGCAGATGCTGGGTGACTCCCACACTGGCAGATATTCAGCAAGGCCATCCATCCAGGCCTACTAAGTGAGCTCAGTTCAGCTGTGGATCTGGTATGGGAAAGGAGAACTCAGTCTCACCTGGAAGATTCCATGGACAGTGTCCAGTGATTGGTTGAGAAGGTCAGAAGGCTATGGCCTGCAGTTTTCTATAAAACCCGTCAATGAGAAGAGGTATTACCTTTGAGCCTTTACCCTTTTCTCTCTGTGATACCAGGAATACATCTCTATTATGCTCAAGGACTCTTGCTTCCAGAACCAACTGCACTATACTAGGACTACAGTGAGAAGTAGCTAGTTAGCTTTCTTCTTTTCTTGTGCATTTTACTGTCCCTGAACTATATACCTTGTTTTAAAACCTTTTTTCTTAAATTTCTTCAATAAAGCTGTTATGTATGGAAATAGAATGTATGAATGTATGAGCTTGAGTCTGACAAAGGTATTGTAAACCGACCTATCAGAACAAGGGAAGTTCTGGAGGGAAGCAAAGTGATTGGTCTTTATGTATTGTATTTGATTGGACCTTATCTGAGATGTGGGTGTGGCTTGCCAAGCCTGGACTGTTTAAAAAGCAGCCTGTTGCTCCATAGTTTGTCTCGTTCTGATTCTTCTGACTTCATGTTCAATAAAGCTGTTATCACTGTTCACCTGCTGCCTCGAGTCTCGTATCTAACAAAAGCTTTAATTTGCTTTATTGTGTGTATTACTCGGGGAGTTTCTGAGTCCAACCCCAGGTATGGCTTGGTTATAGGGTTCAGTGATGTTCGCTATACTCTTGTGTAATAATCCAATAATAGAAGGCAAAAACAAGTGTAGGAAACAGACTCACTACTTACAAATTGCCAAAATGCTAAAGAACATGTAATAGACAGTAGCGAATACAAAGTAGCAACATAAGAAAAATACAAAATGGAAACAATGAAGAACTTGTGTAATAATACACTACAAGCTGATAAATGGTGTATGTCCTTGCAAAATGCATGGCCTCTGCTATGCCAAACGCTTGACGCAGCCAAGGCTGCTTACAAGACCCAGGCAGACAAGGGTAGGGTGGTGGGGTTTGATCTGAAACCTGGGGATCTTGTGTATGTCTCGACCAAGAACATTAAGATGCTGCGACCTAGCAGGAAATTGGGGTGGAAGTTCATTGGTCCATTCAAAGTGCGTAAAGTCATAAATGATGTGGCGGTTGATGTTGTTTTGCCTAAGAATTTACGTGCTCTGCATTCTGTTTTTCACATGAGCCTGTTGAAGAAGGATCCTGGCCCGTCTCCCTGGAGACCAGCAGTTACTCCTCCTCCACCTGTCATTTTGGAAGGGGATGAACATTTTGAGATCGCTGATATCCTTGATTGTAAATTGAAACGTGGTAAACTCTGGTACCTTATCGAATGGGTTGATTTCGGTCCCCAGCACCGCGAATGGGTGGAAGAAGGGGATATTCGGGCCCCTTACCTGATCCGTAGTTTCCACAAGAGGTTCCCGGACAAACCGGGAGGTCTCCCGCCCAGCCCGGGAGATCTCCCGCCCGACCCGGGAGGTGTGTTGTAAGTGTATTTTAAGGGGGGCAGTATGTCAGCAAGCTGCCATTCTGTTTTCTGTGACCTCTGTGTACATATCCTTTCCCTGTTGCACCCGGCTTGTTTTCTATCATCCTGCTCCTGCGTTGGAATGCACAAGATAACTGCTGGAGGTTGTGTGGGGGAGAAGATGCTGTAATGCTTGCCTATTGCTTTTCTCATGAGTCCTGCACCTGTGTTTTGTCTGATGTTCTGCCTGGTTCCCATGGACTGGGCGCGCAACCGTTTCATTAGCCCGCCAGCGGGAATGCTATTCATTGGATCTGTATCTGTTTGAATTTCCTTTATTATGCTCGCCCTAACTGTGTATCCCCAGTTCTAACAAAGAACGTGTTTGAGTATGTCTTCAACGCTTTGAAATAAATTTTGCTTTTCTTGAAAACGTGGATTTATTCTCGATGCTTGGGGATCCAACAACTATATACCTTGTTTTAAAACCTTTTTTCTTAAATTTCTTCAATAAAGCTGTTATGTATGGAAATAGAATGAATGAATGTATGAGCTTGAGTCTGACAAAGGTATTGTAAACCGACCTATCAGAACAAGGAAAGTTCTGGAGGGAAGTAAAGTGATTGGTCTTTATGTATTGTATTTGATTGGACCTTATCTGAGATGTGGGCGTGGCTTGCCAAGCCCGGACTGTTTAAAAAGGAGCCTGTTGCTCCATAGTTTGTCTGGTTCTGATTCTTCTGACTTCATGTTCAATAAAGCTGTTATCACTGTTCACCTGCTGCCTCGAGTCTCGTATCTAACAAAAGCTTTAATTTGCTTTATTGTGTGTATTACTCGGGGAGTTTCTGAGTCCAACCCCAGGTATGGCTTGGTTATAGGGTTCAGTGATGTTCGCTATACTCTTGTGTAATAATCCAATAATAGAAGGCAAAAACAAGTGTAGGAAACAGACTCACTACTTACAAATTGCCAAAATGCTAAAGAACATGTAATAGACAGTAGCGAATACAAAGTAGCCACATAAGAAAAATACCAAATGGAGAACTTGTGTAATTTGTTGTTGTTGTTGTTCAGTCGCACAGTTGAGTCCGACTCTTCGCGAGGACCTCAGACAGGTAGAATGCCATAGACTCCACCCTCCAAACCAGCCATTTCATCCTGGGTAACAATTGTTGCCAATCTCCAGGTGAGGGCTACAGATCACTCAAAATTACAACTACTCTTCAGGGAGCAGAGATCAGTTCATCTGGAGAAAACAGTGGACTCTGTCATTATACCCTGCTGAGGTCACCACAGCAAAATGCCACTGTTTGCCCAAAGCCAGAGCACTCCCCCAGAGCCTCTTTCTAGATCTCGTTGTATTTATTTCCACAACGGGCTTTACTGCTAGTAACGGTATAATGCTATAATGCAACAGCGCTATAAGTCCTTTATCAAAGGGTATAGTGAGTCAAGGTAGGTACCTGTGGATGAAAATATATATATATAAAAAGAAATGACAACTCCTTGCAAAGAAAATTTTTAAATCATGCAGACAGATTAAGACTCAATAGACTATACTTACAATGACCATGCACACCTCAAAATACTAAGTGGAGTCCAAGGCCTCTTAGCAAATTCACAACTCAATGGAATGAATGAATGAATGAATGAATGTATGTATCAGGTCTAGCAGGCAAAAATACTCTTAAGTTAGACATTCCAACTAGTGGCATGATATAGTAAAGGGCAAATTGTCCCAGCTGTGTCTGATTGTAATGGCATCACAGATGTCTTAACGGGATGAAGGATTGTCCTCAAACCTTGTGCTAAATATTTGTGCTAAATATTTGGACAGTTTTTTAAAACCCCGGGTTGAGAAATACCAATTTATTTAAAGGACACAAAAGATCTTATTTCTAAATTGGAAGGCTTCCCTCTCTCTGATTAACACTGTCTTGATGACACTAGATGTAGTTTCTTTGTATTCTAACATACCCCATCCTGAAGCCAGATCAGCTCTAGTGAATGCTTTAGATACTAGACCAGTTGAACTTCCTCCTACACATTTCCTTATGGATATAGCTGATCTAATTATTGAAAATAATTATTTTCTATAGGGGGAACTATTCTATTTATAGCAGAAAGGCATAGCAATGGGCAGTCCAT
Organism: Gekko japonicus; assembly: GCF_001447785.1. Lineage (NCBI taxonomy): Eukaryota > Metazoa > Chordata > Lepidosauria > Squamata > Gekkonidae > Gekko > Gekko japonicus. The sequence continues at coordinate 284,973 of NW_015161443.1, forward strand.
GTGCCCCTAATGTGGCAAATATATTCATGGGTGATTTTGAAAGCAGGTAGATACACCAAAATCCATTTTTAAAAAAATATATGCTACATTACAAATGCTTTATAGATGATTTCTTAATAATCTTTGATGGTATGGAGTATATAGACGCATTTTTGGAATGGCCGAACTAACTGCATGATAGCATAAAATTTGCGGGACAACATAGCAGAGAGTCACATACTTGGATACTATTATTTATAAATCTGTTGACAACATGGTGGCGCTTGCCCTTTATAAAAAGCCCACTGATTGCAACACCTATTTACATTACTGTTCTTTCCATCCTAGTCATTTTAAGAGAAATCTGACATATGGGAAATATCTCAGAGTGAAAAGGAACTCATCAAAACCTCAGTCTTGTGCCAGTGAATTTGACAAACTTACTCAGCAACTTTCAACTCAAGGTTACCCTTATGAAGTCCTACAAGAATCTAAGAGTAGAGCTCTTATTCAGAACAGAGCTGCATTATTGGCAGACAATAAGGTGTCTTCGGCAAGTAACAGGGTGGTATGCAGTATGCAATTTACGAGCTTGGCACCAGCCATTAGTAAAATTATACAGAGGCATTGGCATATTTTAAGTGATATACCTGGGTGCCAGTTAAGACCTTTGGTGACATACAGAAGAACAAAAGATTTTAAAGACAAGCTAGTACATTCTGATACCCTTTGTAATATTCCTAGGGAACCATCTTCCTTACCACAGGGCATATTCCGTTGTGGTAGATGTGCAGATTGTAAAGTGGGTTTTGTGACATCTAACATAGACCTCCCAAATGGAAGAAAATTCATTTTTAAAGACTTTTTGCCCTGTACTTCTAAACAGACCATTTGCTGTATTTTGTGCCCATGTTCTTTGATTTGCATCGGATGCTACATGAGAGCAATTAAAACCAGGATATTGGAGCATAGATCTCAGGTGAAACATGGTTTTCTGGATGACCCACTTAGAAGCCATTATTGAACTAGGAATCATTCCCCTGATGACTTACAGTTTTCAATGCTATACCAATTAATAGGATAGGATAGATGCTGAAAAAATTCTTTACCAACAGGAGGCATGTTTTATTCACATATTTAAGTATTTGGAGCCAACAGGTCTTAATCAACATAATGACTTGTCCTGTTTTCTTTAATGATGCCTTTATCCCTTTAAGACATCTGTGATGCCATTACAATCAGACACAGCTGAGACAATTTGCCCTTTACTATATCATGCCACTAGCTGGAATGTCTAACTTAAGAGTCTTTTTGTCTGCTAGACTTGATACCATTGTGTTGTGAATATGCTAAGAGGACTTGGACTCCACTTAATATGAAACAGTATTTTGATGTGTGCATGGTTATTGTAAGTATAGTCTATTGATTCTTAATATGTCTGTAAGATTAAAAAAATTCTTTTCAAGGAGTTGTCTTTTCTTTGGGGTGGTTTTTTTTTGGTATTTTCATTCACAGGTACCTACCTTGGCTCACTATACCCTTTGATGAAGGATTGTCTTCGAAACGGTCTTAAGATTATATACGATACTGTTGGGGGTATACTGGACAGTTTTTTTCTCTATGGACTGTTATTGCCCCTAGGAGGGCTTGTGCTTGTGGACTATTTTGGATTGCATCACTTTAAGAATCATCATTTTGTGGTTTGTGTGATTGTATGATGTGCATTACATTCTTTTGAAATGCTGTATGTGGTTACATATTCAATATATTTTTTGTTTGTCTTAAAGACTTTTTGGGAGAGTTTCCACCTTTCCATTTCTAGTTTTCAGGGGAAGGCATTCCAAAGCTCTAGGGCAGCCACAGAAAAGGCCCAGCCACATGTAGAAACTAGTGGTATTTGAAACAGGGATCCTTCAGGTGATCTCAAACTAGTATAATCCCTTGGATTTAGTGGCTTTAGAGTGTATATTTCACTCTACATTTCCTTTATTTCTGGCAAGGATTCTATTTTAAGAGAAATCAGAAACCGGCAGGTGAAGGTTTTCCTGAATTCAATAAATATACAACCAAAAGTGGGGGGATCCTTGCTGCTGCCTTCATTGATTTGAAGGTGGATTTTGATATCATACCCCATGCCTGATTGTGGATCACACCGAACGAGTCCATCTGCAGCCCGTGGCAAACCATTTGCTAGTAGATCTTTGCAGGTAGTTTTTCACTGCGCATCTTCGGTGGCACGCTACGAGTTGGCCATGGGTGTGCTATGCTTGCCTGATGTTGCGGTGTGATCACGCCCCGAAAATCTGCCCAGCATTCATGCCTTTCGTGCGGCAAATTCTCAGTGTGACAGGGGCCTTGGTTATGTTACTGCATCAGGGCAGGGTCCTGTCCTGACACCGCCACTGGAAGTTCATGTTATTTGCTGTAGCAGACCTCCCACCCTGCAGCACAGTGAATGCTGTTGGGAGGTTGGGAAGAGGAACAGGAAGAGGTAGTAGCTTTCCCACTGAAACCAATGGGAATGACAACAGATCATGGTAACCAAAAATAATAACTACAATAAAAATAAACAAAGCTTTGAAAATGAAAACAAAAATGGCACATAATTGTTGTGCAGTAATGTCTACGCCCTTGGCATGTTGCAAGTAAATCATGTTGTTCAGCCTTTTAAAACTCAGTCTGATCCCTCCCCTGTTCTCAGTTTACAGTTGGGTGGCCTTTAAGGAGGACAAGAAGACATTGCTTGTGGGGAGGGGAAGGGAAAGGAGTTTGTAAGCTGCTCTGAGACTCCAAGTGAAGGGCGGGGTATAAATCCAATCTCCTCCTCCTCCTCCTCCTCCTCCTCCTCCTTCTTCCTGAGCCCCAGTTTATTCTAAGAGGGTCACCTGCCCAGTGGGACAAATGGTGAATCCACCACCAGTCCAAGTGGCAGATATCCACAATGTGGGATAGGAGTTAGTTTAGTAGGAGAAGATCTCAATTTAAATCATTTCTTTAAAAAATTAAATTCTTATTTCATCCAGTTCTAGTGGTTCATCTTTTTAAAGCCTTCCTCCACTTTAAGAGTTGCTTCAGTCTGTTACTGTTTAAGATATATGAAGGTGTTATGTGTATGTGTGTGTTAAGTGCTGTCAAGTCGCTTCCAACTTATGGTGACCCTATGAATTAATGTCCTCCAGAATACCATAGCCTTGCTCAGGTCTTGCAAACTGAGAGCAACAGCTTCCTTTATAAAGGAGTCCATCCATCTTGTGTGGGGTCATCCTCTTTTCCTGCTGCCTTCAGCTTTTTCTAGCATTATTGTCTTTCCAGTGATCCTTGTCTTCTCATAATGTGACCAAAGTATAATAGCTTCAGTTTAGTAATTTTAGCTTCTAGGGAGTGATCAGGCTTGATTTCATCAGGAATCTACCGATTTGTCTTTTTGACGGTCCATGGTATCCATGATACGCTCCTCCAACACCACATTTCAAGTGAATCAACTTTCTTCCTGTCAGCTTTCTTCAGTGTCTGACTTTCACACCCATACATAATAATAGTGAATACTAGTAATGAATTAAATTGATCTCAGTCACCAGTGACACATCCTTATACTTCAGAATGTCTTCTAGCTCCTTCATGGCTGCCCTTCCCAGTCTCAGTCTTCTTCTGATTTCTTGGTTGCTTTCTCTCCTTTGGTTGATGATAGAGACAAGGAATAGACTATCTTGAACAATTTCAATTTCTTCATTGCCAGCCTTAAAGTTGTGTAATTCCCCAGTAGTCATTATTTTTGTCTCCCAGAATGTTCAGCTGTAATCCTGCTTTGGCACTTTCTGCTTTAACCTTCATCAGGAGTCATTTCAGGTCTTCATTGTTTTCTGCTGGTAATGTGGTGTCATCTGCATATCTCAAACTGTTAATGTTCCTTCCACCAGTTTTCACTCTACCTTCCTCTAAATCTAATCTAGTTTTCCTTATGATATGTTATGCGTATAGATTGAAGAGATTAAATATATCTTTGTCTGACACCTTTGCCAACTGGAAACCATTCTGTTTCTCTATTTTCTGTCCTATCAGTAGCCTCTTGTCTGGAGTACAGGTTGCACATCAAAACAATCAGATGCCATGCTCACCCATTCCTTTTGAAACCAACTATAGTTTTTCATGATCCACACAGTTAAAGGCTTCCCTGTAATCTATGAACCACAAGCTCATTTTCTTCTGAAATTCAATAACCAACACAAATTGCAATATGATCTCTAGTGCCTCTTCCTTTTCTGAATCCAGTTTGAACATCTGGCATTTCTCATTCCACATATAGTAGCCATCTTTGTTGTAAGATTTAGAGTACCACTTTACTCATAGGAGAAACTAGTGTGATGGCCAGATAGTTGTTGCAGTCTTTGACGTCTCCTTTTTTTGGAATTGGAATGTAAATCGAGCATTTCTAGTCTGTGGCCATTGTTTTGTTTTCCATATTTGTTGGCATATTCTTGTTAAAATTTTGATGGATTTTGATTATATGATACCAGTGAACTAATAAAATAGAATAAGTCTGACAGAGGGAAACAAGAAAAATTTCTTATATCCTTTCTTACCTAATTAGGCATATACTAGTTCCCCCATATGCATTACTTACAGAGCAATGGGGATGCTCTATCAAGGAACAACCAACCCACTCCATTCTTAGCTAGTGAGCAGTGTTCCCTCTAAGCTGAGTTAGTGTGATCTGGCTCACAGTTTCTTAGCTTCTGGCTCACATGTTTTTCTCTCAGCTCAGGAAGGAGGGCTCCAGATTAAACTGATTTATGCAGTTACCTAATTAGGCATATCCCCCATATGCATTACTTACAGAACAATGGAGATGCTCTATCAAGGAACAACCAACCTATTCCATTCTTAGCTAGTGGGTAAGGAAAGTCTTATTGGACTCTGTGGAATTTGCTCTTTAGGTTTGTGTCACACACAGACCTCCCCCTTCATACAATCTGAGAAACTAGGAGTTAAACAAATCTGGTGGATTCTCCAACAGGACCACTGATTATGACAGTGACTGGTAGTCCAGATCCAGCACTAGCATCCATATCTGATCAGAAAATTCAAAAGAGTGGTGGCAGGACAGAGTGAATGAGGATTACGACACAAGACTGAGCAGTATGAAGACTGGTTCTGCATGTCATAATGTGGGAGAAATTTCAATGTGGGATGGACAACCCTTTTTTCCCCCGTAAACAGTTTGCATTTGGCCTTTGTCCATATGTGTCAGAGACACAAAGGATAGGTCCTACACAAGGAGTTTCCTCTTGCATAGCCAGTTGGTGTCATGCATTTTAATCCATTTATATCTTGCACGGATTATTTTGCTGGAGTATAATTATTTTGGTGGAAGCAGGTAATTGATAAAGCCATCATGATACGAACATCAAAGCTTTTGAGCCAGGCCTTTGTGGGTCATGATGTTGCGAAAATTTCATAACTGTTACATTGGTTGAGTGTGTTTATTCTGGTGGCTGGTCTGGAAAGGAAAATATTAGTTTCTGCTATGGAAGCCAAACCCACTGATGCCCATCATTAATCTCTAGGCTGCTATCTACCTGACTTCAACACCTCTAGCTGATATAAAAGGGAATGTTCAGGTGATACAGTAGAAGTGCTGAGCATCCTTCAAGCTGTACGTTTCTTCTACTCCTTGGCTTTCACTCAAATGACATGTTCCACTCAATTGTTTCCCAAGGGATTCCAATGGGCTATCAGCTGCCCAGCTTCAGATCTCCAGGCAGGAGACACGACTTCAGTTCTTGCTCCACTCTAGGTTATCCGTTTGGAGTCAGGAATTGCTCATCTGCCTTTCGCCTTTCTGAAAGATATCATATTGGAGGAGGAAGATGTGGCAGGCACAGAAGCCAGAGTCTGCAGAACCTAAGTGTCGACAGAGGGAACCCTATGTTTGGTGATTATCAAGGTTTTGGAAGAAGAGGGGTACTAGGGAGCTGTAGAAGTTTTGGTGGTGGGAATTATAGTGGAGCAAACCAGTGTGGCAGAGCTCATCGTAGTGGTTGTAGAGGATGCTTCAGTGGTGATAGTTATCACGGAAGTGACCTAGGAGGTGGCAGTGGCTCAAGTGGAGGAATGGGTCATGGTGGCAAAAACCCTGGAAGTGCTGCGGGAAGGAGTCATAGCAGATGTTTGGGAGGTCTTGGTGGACTTGATGATTATAGTAGAGGAAACAGTGGTGGAAAGGGTGGAGGTCACAGTGGAGAAAGTAATGGTGACACAGGAGGCTATGGAGATAGGGAAACTTACAGTAGCCGAGACCAAGGTGAGAAATGTGAAAATAATTATGTGGACCTTGGGGCTCATGGAAGATGTTCTGGAGGAGGAAGCCTTGGTGGTCATTTGGGAAGAAGAGGCAATATTTGTGACATTGGACAAGGAAGAAGGACCCAAAGAGTACACATCAATGAGAGTCTCCAGAACCCGGTAAAAGTGGACACTGATCCAGAGATCCAGAGAGTTCAGATGGAAGAGAAAGAACAGATCAAGAACCTCAAGAGACAATGTGATTCCTGTATCAACAAGGTGGGGAGTTTGCAGTTTTATTTATAAAAACTACCATATAAAAGAACATCTTGATATATGCATTAACATAAATTACCAATTTATGAAGAACTCAAGAAAAAGCTACGTGTTTATCCACTAAGTGTGTAATGGCTAAAGAGCTGGACTAGGATCTGGCAGACCCCTGTTCAGATCCCCATTCTGCCATGGAGGTTTGCTGGGTGACCTTGGGCCAGTCATACACTCTCAGCCTAACCTATCTCACAGGGTTGTTGTGGAGATAAAGCGGAGGAAGGGGGAATACCGTAAGCTGCTTTGGGTCCCAATTGGGAAGAAAGGCATAGTACAAATGAAGTAAATAAATAAATAAGTTATTTGTATTGTGTGTGTGATCTGTGCAAGTTTTTCTTCATTTCTTGAAAAAAGGTTTGGCAAATCATTGTTACAAGGGAGTATAGTAGGTTTGTTAGGCCAAATTTGAATTACTATTCTTTCTAACTTGTCTTTTCTTTGGGATTCACTAGTATTGCTTTTGTTGGATTTTAATGGTCCATGGGGTCACAAAGAGTCGGACTCGACTGTGCGACTGAACAACAACAAAAAATGGTTTTAGAAAGAAAAAAATCAAGCAAGCAATAACACTGATGTTTAAAATGATTAACTCAAATTATACCATGACACTGAATCTGAAGAAAATACATTTGAATTTTTTGCAAGCATATTCAAATTAGGATTCTTTTTTCCTCTCCTTCACCCCAAGTATTTTCAATATTTTCATTGTGTTGAATTCCAGGTACACATCCTAGAGCAGCGGAATACTGCGCTGTCAACCCAATGGGAGTTGCTACAGCAACAGCGCTTGGAAAGAAAGAGTCTTCGAAATACGGAATCCCTTTTCCAGTCTTATATGCAAGACATGAGGATGCTGCTAGGTACGGTGCAAGGGCAGAAGGGACAGCTGCTATGGGAACTCCGGCAACTGCAGGCAATCACAGAAGACTGTGAGAAGAGGTGAGTAATACGGGAAGAAGGGAACAGTAGGGGAGTACAGGAAATTTACCGTGTAAGCCTATGTAAAGTTACTCCATTCAAGGCCCATTTGAAATCATTGGCTGACTCAGTAAAGGAAGCCACAGCCCTCAGTTTGCAAGACCTGAGCAAGGCTATTAACAATAGGGCATTTTGGAGGTTATTGGTCACCATAGGGCTGCGGTCACACACACTAAATAGTCCACTTTCAATCCACTTTCAATCCACTTTCAATCCACTTCCAATCCACTTTCAAATTTGATTTTGCCAGTTCACACAGTAAAAATCCAGTTGGAAAGTGCATTGAAAGTGGCTTATTTAGTGTGTGTGACTGCAACCAAATCAGAAGCAACTTGACAGCACTTAACACACTCATGCACACAACTTTGCATAGGATTGGACTGCTAGCTCTTTCCAAACAGCGGTACATAGACAGGTCAGGTTCAGATACACATGACACAGACAGCTAAATTATGTGGCCTCAAAATCCTTCGGTGCTAGAATTTTGTACTTAAGTGACCCCATGAGCCTCTGCCTTGGAAAATCAGTGTGAACCATTCAAATATTCAGAAAAAGCATACATATAATCCTTTTGGAGCTGCACCATTGATGGAATTTCAAGGTTGACTGCTCCCCAGTGTAGAACAAATAATAACACCCTGCACATAGAGAATGAGTATGACTGTTGACATGGTTAGGCTAGATGCTTCCATAAGCTTGCACATGAAAGGGTTTTGTTGTTGTTGTACATTTTCATGGGGGAGTATTGAAACAGACTTCTCTCTACCCACATTCTAAAGTGATAGAGTCTTATGAAGAGTGTACCAACCCCATCAGCTGATGCAGTGCAGAAATTGCAATCAGTGCTATTATGCAATATGTTACAGGGGGTGGAGAAGGGTTGGGAGAAACAGGATTAGCAGCATCACAGATAAATGTTATACATTCATGGAGCAATGCAGTGAAGGAATTGAAGTGTGAAACATGAGTCTGCAGTTCAAATCCTGTCTCTGGTACATATTTACTAAGTGGCCTGATGTAAGTAATTATGCACAAAAACTGCCAGTTCAGGTTATGTCCTGGTCACTGGTTGTAAGCCAGGAACTGATCATTTGGCAAGCATTTTGAGCAAATTCAGATGTGTCTGGTTTTTTGCTTTCTTAGAAAATTAGATGTCTTTCTGGCAGCATCCATCTCATACCTCCCATTTACAAAAAGCACATCATGCAAGAAAAAAACCCCATATAATATATTTTTAGTTGAGACTTACTGCTTAGGTGTCTCACAGTGCAATCCTAAACAGAGGCCCCGGTTACACTGGGGAAAATAGGCGCGGCCAAAGTGCGGCTTTTTTGAGCCGCACCAAAAGAGAAGCATGGCGGCGGGAACCCAGCTGCCGCGCAGTTCCTCCCCGGCACGATCAGATGCCGGGGGGTAGCCAATTCAGATGTGTCTGGTTTTTTGCTTTCTTAGAAAATTAGATGTCTTTCTGGCAGCATCCATCTCATACCTCCCATTTACAAAAAGCACATCATGCAAGAAAAAGCAACTTGACAGCACTTAACACACTCACGCACACAACTTTGCATAGGATTGGATTCCTAGCTCATTCCAAACAGCGGTACATAGACAGGTCAGTTTCAGATACACGACACAGACAGCTAAATTATGCGGGCTCAAAATCCTACGGTGCTAGAATTTTGTACTTAAGTGACCCCATGAGCCTCTGCCTTGGAAAATCAGTGTGAACCATTCAAATATTCAGAAAAAGCATACATATAATCCTTTTGGAGCTGCACCATTGATGGAATTTCAAGGTTGACTGCTCCCCAGTGTAGAACAAATAATAACACCCTGCACATAGAGAATGAGTATGACTGTTGACATGGTTAGGCTAGATGCTTCCATAAGCTTGCACATGAAAGGGTTTTGTTGTTGTTGTATTTTCATGGGGGAGTATTGAAACAGTCTTCTCTCTACCCACATTCTAAAGTGATAGAGTCTTATGAAGAGTGTACCAACCCCATCAGCTGATGCAGTGCAGAAATTGCAATCAGTGCTATTATGCAATATGTTACAGGGGGTGGAGAAGGGTTGGGAGAAACAGGATTAGCAGCATCACAGATAAATGTTATACATTCATGGAGCAATGCAGTGAAGGAATTGAAGTGTGAAACATGAGTCTGCAGTTCAAATCCTGTCTCTGGTACATATTTACTAAGTGGCCTGATGTAAGTAATTATGCACAAAAACTGCCAGTTCAGCTTATGTCCTGCTCACTGGTTGTAAGCTAGGAACTGATCATTTGGCAAGCATTTTGAGCAACTTCAGATGTGTCTGTTTTTTTGCTTTCTTAGAAGAATAGATGACTTTCTGGCAGCATCCATCTCATACCTCTCATTTACAAAAAGCACATCATGCAAGAAAAAAACCCCCATATAATATATTTTTAGTTGAGACTTACTGCTTAGGTGTCTCACAGTGCAATCCTAAACAGAGGCCCCGGTTACACTGGGGAAAATAGGCGCGGCCAAAGTGCGGCTATTTTGAGCCGCACCAAATGAGAAGCACGGCGGCGGGATCAGACAGATCCCCCCAGCCGCCACGCAGTTCCTCCCCGGCACAATCAGATGCCAGGGGGAAGCCACGGACCGCAGAGCGAGGCAAGCTCACTGCGCATGCATGTGCATGTGCAGTTAAGCAGGACCTCGCATGCTGCGGGAGAGACGGGCACGCCAGCGATCACACGTCCGTCCCTGCAGTGGATTTTTCGGTAAGTACTAGTGTTTCGTAGGTTTTTTTCTGATCTGCATCTTCAGCTGGAAGAGACGGATCGGGGACGGGTGTGCGCCGCTTCCCAGATGTTGTGGTGTGATCACGCCCGCTTGATGCGCCCCCGATCCGCCCTCTTGCAGATCAAAGCCTCCCGTGTGACCGGGCCCAGAGTTACACCCTTTTAAGTCCATTGAAGTTACTGGGCTTTGAAGGGTTTAACTCTGCTTAGGGTAACACCCAGGCCTGTAATCATGGGGGGAGGGGCATTTGGGGATACATCTTTGCTCTTCACCCATGAACCTAGCTAAACTTGTGATCAATTCCTGCAATCACTTCTTGAACAGATACTGCTGACTTCACAGGCAGACCAAGCAGGCGATCTACCCAGTATCAGTCACTGAATGGATGTATCCAATTGTGTTTGTGGAAAGAGATTAGGAAAAGCAAGTAGTTCTATGTTTTATACAAGTCAGTCAGTTTAATTACCTGAACCACCATTAGCTCAGGGAACACTGCCTCTTCTTCTGTGGTAAATGATACAATTCTTGGAATGGGAAAAAGTAGATGCCATGGCCAAGGAGCTATCACTGTAGGCACTAAGCTGTTTGGCATGGGGTTATGCTTGAGATGAACTTTGCCAGAAACATTGGCCTTTTAAAAAGATGTTACAGCAATGCATATGCCAGGAGCTCACTGACAAGAGCACACAGTACCCACAATTCTCCCAATATGCATGGGCTCCATTTTGTGTAAATAGGAAAATATGGATTTTCCATACATGTACACTTGGACACACACACAAAGACAAACCCTGGAAAGTTAGGGTTCTTGCTTGCATGTACTGAAACTGTACACACATGGAAAATCCATATTTTGTCTTATTCAGATGAAATGGCAACCATATGCACTGGCATGTGCTCCCATTGTAGGGCTGTGTGGTTATATCTGTAAAGGGCTATTGATGTGATACAATCTGGAGCTTGCCTCATATGCAGAATAGGGACTTAGAACAAGGTATCTTTGGGAATCATGTCCCCCATGAAGCTCTCAGCACACCTAAATGTAAATTACTCTCTCTCTGCAGAATGGGGACAATAACACTGACCTGACTTAAAGGGCCGTTACTGAGAATATGTTCTCAATGCCCAAAATTGCCATATTAATAAGCTATGCTAAAGGTTTTTGGACCACTTCAGGGCTCCCTGTATTGATAACATGTTCAATAAAAGACTAATGTATGGCAGGCAACCTTTTAAACATGACTGCCAACCTCCCACCCCCAATCAGCAACTACTAATGCAGATGTTGGTGTGTTGACAAGCAGAAGAAATGGAGAGAAGAGACAGCAGTTGTTCTTGGCCAGACTCACTCAAAGCTCGTTGAGCCCAAGTGGCATCTTACAGTACCTCATGAGCTCATCTTGGATCCAGCTAGTGGCTGTACAGACCTTAGAGTGACGATGGACATAACACAAGCCTGCAGTCTTCTTGTAAACAGCAAGGCTTCACCTTGGTTGTTTGTGTGGAGAACTGGCCTTGGGTGCCGAGCCAAATGGTGTGGCATGCGATTGTTCAGCTCGTGCCCTACTTTGGGTCTAATGATGGAGATGTAGCAATCTTTGGGAGCTTCAGTCTAAACATGAATAAAGTGTTTTGTAGACCTCTCCAACATGGCAAATTCGCTGAACTAGCCAACTCCTGTAAATGTTACCATGTTGACAATTGTGCACACATACCCTTAAAATAAGCTTTCTCCAAAATGTCACTCACCTGCAGTCTTACAGTTCAATCCTAAGAAGAGTTACACCCTTCGAAGTCCATTGAAGTCAATGGGCTTAGAAGGATGTAGCTCTGTTGAGGAATGCACAACTTGCTTTAGTGTTGCAAGATACTGCCCATGAGCAAATCCTTCGGATTGGTTTAGGATTTGATCTGATGACGCAATTCAAATTATTTGATGAATGGGGAAGTTGGTGAGTACAGTATTGGCAGGAATTCCTGCTTGGTGCATGAATGCAGAGTGAAGCAATTTCCATTTCCAGATAAAGCTAGGCTTTCACCAGAGCAACCAGAGGAGACATAAGGAAGTTCTAGCTTCATGTAGTTTAACCCCATGGCTGTTATACAGCTCCAACTCTCAAATTCTGAAGAACAAGGTTTTCTGATTTCTGGGAGGTCATGGTAGGATATACACTGATTATAACCTATTATCAATCCAGGTGAAAAAACTGATTTCATTTTAAATGAGTTTCAGTAAAGGTGTGTATGAGAACATTCTTATTCTTCCTTGAATCTGCCCCTCACTTAAGACTGTCTGATATGAAATAGATCTTAGTCCCACGCAGTCTCCAGAGGTGGTCTAAAGGACCAGCCACTTTGCCTCAGGGCTGATATTAATGAACCTACAGTCTGTTGTTATGCGGGATCATGCTTGTTTGTCACTTTGCCTATATGATTCTCCTCCTGATGCCATTTTGTGATCCTTCCGAAGAGGATCTACCACAATTGTGATTGTGTTTACCACAAATCTGAAATTCCAAATGTGTAGTCAACCTCATAATCATGGGCTTATTGTGTACCACATGTTTGCTTTCTTGCATTAGTTCATTGCCTTTTGTAGTTGACATTCGCAGGCCCACTAACCACTCTGATCTTCTACTGTAGACACAAAGAAGAACACAACAAGCGCCTGGCCACCGAGAATGAATTTGCAGCACTCAAGAAGGTAAAAGATTGCAGTTGCTATAATGGAAAGGTGGAATATGTTTACTAAAATGGCATGTAGAATAGGTAGAGTTCAAGATGCAATGCAGCAGTGATTTCATTGTTTTACCACACACCTACTTGCATGTAACAGTAAAGCTGCTGTGGACTGGGAAGAGTTGGCCACACATGGAAACAACCATGGGATCTTATCCGCATGGGATGAAGGCTACACAGATCCATATATAAGCCAGTAAATAATGCAGAAAGGCAACTAATGTCAGACATTTAAAAAATGAGGTTAGAAGCCTATCTCAAATTTTTTTGCAAGCAAAAGCCAAGGTATCTGAAATTAGCAGGATTGTCAACCATCTACTGTGGAACTAGGTTGTTCTGACATAAAGGTGAACTCCCTTAGAATGAGACATTTGTTCAAAGAAGTATTTTATCTACCACAGGTTTCAGATTTTAAAAAATTGAATTTATATATAGACCGATACATACACACTCATACCACCCCTGAGGCTCAAAGTTGGTTACATTCTAAAGACAACAACTCCAGATCACAGATTCAGTTCAGATGATAATAACATAAGAGATGCCAATGTTGGATCAGGCCAAAGGCCCATCCAGTCCAACACTCTGTATCACACAGTGGCCAGAAATACCAGTGCCATCAGGAGGTCCACCAGTGGGGCCAGGACATTAGAAGCCCTCCCACTGTTGACCCCCCCCAAGCACCAAGAAGACACAGCATCACTTTCCCCAGAGCCCCTATCTATGCCTTATGGCTAATAGCCACTGATGGACCTCTGCTCCATATGCTTATCTAATTCCCTTTTGAAGCCGTCCATGCTTGTAGCCGCCACCACTTCCTGTGGCAGTGTCATCCATGCAACCATTGTGGTCAGCAGTAGGTGTGTGATGATGCTGGTACTGTGTTGAAACACCAAAACTATGCACAATTAAGCAAGGACTGTATGTTGCTACCATAATTTCCATAATCATGTTGGCACTGTTTCAAGCCTCTGCAATCCCACATAAACTGAAAATAAATTCAAGTGCTGATGCCGAGTGCAGAACCCCATGCTCATATCTCCATGTGAGATAAGGTTCCAACAATGTACTTAGTTGATCAGCACTCCCCTTCCTCAGGAATCGTAAGAGCATCTGAATAGTCCCCATAATCTCAGCCCTTTTGAACGTAGATTCAGGTGGGTAGCCATGTTGGCCTGAATCAACAGAACAAAGTTTGAGTCCAGTGGCGCCTTTAAGACCAATAAAGTTTAATTCTAGGTATAAGCTTTCATATGCATGCACACTTGTGTGCATGTCTCTGTAGAAGTGTGTGTGTGCACACAAGAGCTTATACCAAGAATTAAACTTAGTTGGTCTTAAAGGTGCCACTGGACTTAAACTTTGTCCATTTAAAGATTGACAGTGCAATCCTAAACAGAGTTACAGTCTTCTAAGGCTACTGGTTTCAATGGATTTAGAAGGGGGTAACTCTGCTTATGATTGCAGTGTAAAACAACACGAGGCTTCAAAAAAGGCTGTTCCAACCTAGAAATTCATTTTAGTTTCTTTAAGGTTTGAGAGTTCATATCCTTTCTTTCTAACTCCTTTTTAAAATGTTCTGAGTTTGTTTATTTTATGGCTGTCTCACTACAGTTTTATATCTATTTTACTTCTTGGTGATTAATTAATGTTTTATTATTTACAAAAGGTATGTGATTTGCTCTTTGTCTGCTGGTGTTCGTATCCAGTTATACCTAGTGTGAGACAATGGTTAGTTGGATTAGATCTGGGAGACCCATGTTTGAATTCCCCACCCTGCCATGGAAGCTTGCTGGGTGACCTGAGGCCAGTCACACACTCTCAGCCTAACCTACCTCACAGGGTTATTGCTAGGGTTGCCATGTCCCCCCAGCTGGCTGGTGGGAGAGACATATCCCCCCAAAAGTGACATGCCTATGTCACCCGGAAATGATGTAAGCATGTCAGTGACATTAGGGGGTGACACTCTGGTTTTTGGGCAAAACTCTATGGTAGAATTAGCTTCAAACCATAGAGATTTGCCCCCAAACCCAAACATTGCCACCTGATATTCCTGATGTGCCTATGTCACCCAGAGGTGATGTAGGCACAGCGTGTTTCTTCCCTCCCTTCTCCTGGAGTATCTCTGTAAGTCCCCTGCTGGCTTGTCTTTCAGACATGGGAACCCTAGTTATTGTGAGAATAACATGGAGGAAAGCATCATGTAAGCCACTTTGGTACCCCCAGAGTTCCCTCTAAGCTGTGCTAGGGGGTGCTGGTGCACAGAGTTTTAGCTGGCCGCTCACAGGTTTCAGCTTCCTGCCCACAAGCCTTTTTCCCTCTACTGAAAACAATGGAGGATGGGGCCCATAGAATTGGACCGCTTCGTCCAATCCTTTTGAAACTTGGAGGGTTTTCTGAGGAGAGGCACCAGCAGCTATGCTGAAAACTTTATGTCTGTAATTCAAAAAACAACCCCCACAGCCCCAGATACCCCCCAGATCAATTCTCTATTATAGCCTATGGAGCCCATTGACTATAATGGTCCCCTATTATGTTTTTCAGTATGATTTGTAAGCTGCCCTGAGTCACAGGAAAATAGGAATATAAAATGTGAATAAAGAAGTAATTTGGACAGATTGATAACATTTAAGGAACTTCCAGTTTGTTAGGTTAAGCAGGGTTCTGACAGTGATGGTTCCACCTCCGTTATATTTGACCCGGTATGTTTTCTAAGGCTCAGCACAGGGCGACGGTCCGAGGCCAGGTCTACCAATATAGTGGAAAGGGGAAGGTGGACCCATTCTCCAGAGGCCTGATCTACCCTCATAGAGGACAACATTTTCTGTAATGAAATTTAACTTGATTCTGTGTTTTCTTATAATGTTTAAATTATTCTTAAAATATAGTTTAAAAGAATTCATTCTGAGATTTTTACAAGGTTATGGAAATAATCTTCTAAAAACTGTTTTATGCAATAGTCAAATGTAGACTCACTCACAACTTCAATGCTACTAATGTTTTTTGCTCACAAGGTAGAATTTTTGCTCACAACACTGTGGAGTTTAGAGGGAGCATTGGTCCCCACTGGGGAGAAAGACAGGCTATGCATGAATGAACTGACTAAATAAACCCAGTTACTTGTTCTAACTGATAGACAGTGCAGTTCTAAGAACACTAGCTTGGGAGTAACCACCACTGAATAGACCTGAGCAGGATTCTGAGGAGACCTGCTTAGATGGCACTGTTCAGCCTTTACTCCAGCTGTTAAATCACTTTCTACAAAGTGGATTATTTCTTTACTTTCTTTACTTTCTTTATTTCTTGAAAAAGTGCAGAAAAGGGCAACTCGAATGATAAAAGGGTTGGAACACTTTCCCTATGAGGAAAGGTTAAGGCGCTTAGGGCTCTTTAGCTTGGAGAAACGACGACTGAGGGGTGACTTGATTGAGGTTTATAAGATTATGCATGGGAAAGAGCAGGTAGAGAAAGAGGCACTTTTCTCCCTTTCTCACAATACAAGAACTCGTGGGCACTCCATGAAATTGCTGAGCGGTCGGGTTAGAACGGATAAAAGGAAGTACTTCTTCACCCAAAGAGTGATTAACACTTGGAATTCACTGCCACAGGAAGTGGTGGCGGCTACAAGCATGGACGGCTTCAAAAGGGAATTAGATAAGCATATGGAGCAGAGGTCCATCAGTGGCTATTAGCCACAAGGTATAGATAGGGACTCTGGGGCAAGTGATGCTCTGTCATCTTGGTGCTTGGGGGGGGGGTCAACAGTGGGATGGCTTCTAATGTCCTGGCCCCACTGGTGGACCTCCTGATGGCACTGGTATTTCTGGCCACTGTGTGATACAGAGTGTTGGACTGGATGGGCCTTGGCCTGATCCAACATTGGCATGTTCTTATGTTCTTTACAGTTAACACACATAAGAATATAAGAACATAAGAAAAGCCCTGCTGGATCAGACGAATGGTCTATCTAGTCCAGCATCCTGTCTCACACAGGAGGGCCAACAGCAGGCCATAGAGGACTCCTGTCACCATGTTACCTCCTGGCCTCCAGTCACCGTGGCCAGTATCCACCAATAGACCCAGCCTACACTAATCTATCCAATCCCCTTTTAAAGCTGTTGATCTCTGTGGCTGTCATTACAGCCTCTGGCAGAAAATTTCACATTTTAATCTCTTGGTGTAAAGAAAGAATCATTTCCTTTTGTCCTATTGAGGAAATGTTGGCCAATTGTTCTGAGTCATGCACACAACAAAGGAATGGTTGGCCTGGAATTATACCTTGCAGCATTAGAGGGAAAAGGCTACTTTGGAGGATAAAACAGGCATTAATAACAAATAACTTCACTGGTCTGCCACAATTTCGACTTGCAGGTTAATAGAACCCACAGAACCCTTTTTTAAAGTGATCAGTGAAGTCCTAAAATTTTGATGCACCCCTGTTTCAAACAACAGACCCGCTGCCCTCCAAGTGCTTGAACATCAATGTTTCTTTGGATGCCTTTTAGGATATAGACACTGCCTATAAGGATAACATGGATTTGGATGTGAAGACAGATTTGTTGGTAGAACAAATTGTACGTCTGAGAGGTATTTATGAAATGGTAAGTGTTTTGCTTAAATTGTTCCATTGGGCAACCCAACTGTCCAAAATGGAAGATATATTTGAAATATGACGTGTGGTCCTATTCATAATGGACCACTCATATTTTTCAAATATGCACATACTAGGAGTAATGCCTGTTGTGGGAAGAAATACAACAGGATCTAGAAGGAAGCTAGATGAGTGTCCTGATTGTGGCTGGTGGGGCGGCAGAGGGAAGCGGAAAATGGAGGGAGGCAAGCCATATTTCTTTCCTTCTGCTTAGCTATAAGGCAGGGCTGTCTCAAGTCATTTTGCTGCCCCAAGTGGGTAGAATGGGAGGACAGTCTCATGGTAACAGATACGGTTCTCTCCACCTCTGACTTATTTTTTGAGGAGGAGGGGGGTGTTATGCAATGGCAGCTAAGGTAGAAAAGCACCTCCTCCTGTGCCATGTTTTCTGGGTTCCAAGGGTCTGGAAAGTAGTACCATAGCCGATTACATGGTTGCCAACTCCGGGTTGGGAAATACCTGTAGAT
>NW_015161443.1:303300-327818 GCF_001447785.1 Gekko japonicus
GGACCTCAGCAGGGTATAATGCCATAGAATCTACTGCCCAAAGCAGCCATTGTTTCCAAGAGACCTGATCTGGGTCATCTGGACATCAATTTTAATAGCCGAAGCCCTGACTGCTACGTCACATTGGCTGTCATACAGGAGCCATCTCAGCAGGATATAAGGACACAGAGTCCACCATTTTCTCCAGGGGAACTGATCTCTGCCATCTGGAAAGCAGTTGTAATTCTGTGTGATCTTCAGCCCCCACCTGGAGATTTGCAACCATGGTTTCCCCCAACAGACACTAAGGGGAAATTTATTTTACCTCAGAACATCAACAGCAAACTGTTTAGAATGTTAGAGGGAAAGGCCAGTGAGGCCGCGTATGCAAACGACCTCTGTGTTCCAAGGCAAAGGCGAATCAGGCCACATATGCAAATGACCTCTGTGTTCTGACTGGCTGTGGGGGGGAGAGGAAGAGCAAACTGTTTAGAATGTTGGAGGCAGGACTCAGGCAAAGCAGCCAGTGGATAGGGAGACCCTATGAATGACAGATCAGAGAGCGAACTGATTTTGGAGCGTGTTGGAATGTTCAGGGGAGTCCATGACCAAAACAGGATTATATATACTTGAGGATGGGAGAGGACGGGGGGGGGGAGAGATTGCTTTAGAAGCCGCTGATGTCACAGTGGCCCTAAACTCTGCATTGAAAGAGCCTTTTCCTTGCTGCAGAGTCTAGGGTGCTGAGGTCTGGTGGGTGAGGGGGGTTATTCAGTTTTAGTCATGAACCAATGTGTAGTCTGCTGATATTACAAATTCAGGTATTTCTTTGGACTTGGCTTTTTATTTTAACACAGTTATATATTTCAAGGATCCTAACACTGTAACCCTAAGCAGAGTTATACTCTTCTGTGTCTGTTTAAATTAATGGTCTTTGAAGGATGTAGCTTTGTTTAGTTTGGGACTGTAATTGCACATTAATTCTCCATTCTCTTGCCTGGGAAGACACATACAAACTTGGAAGATTTAATATTGCTTTCAGGAGCTAACGGAACTTCAGAGAAGAGTCCATGATGGCCCCAGTGACATTGTCTTCATGAATAAGCATGGAAACCTGAATATAGACAACTTCTTGGAAGAGGTTAGGTGCCAATATGAAGAGATTGCGCAGAGGAGCAAAGAAGAAGTGGATGCACGGTGCCAAGGCAAAGTGAGTTGTGAATTGCAGTAGGACACTGCAGGGCCTGAACACTTTAATAAATACAGTTGTGTTGCTTTGAGCTCAAGAATGATGGATGGCTCTCAGATCTATTTAAAATGCCAGTTGCTTTGACCTAGATGAATACAGTATTCAGTCATCAGGAAGTGTTTATATTTGAATTAGATTTACTCTGTACCTTGTTAGCTGGCAGTTCCAACCTAAGCAGATACACTCTTCTAATTCCATATAAGGCAATGGTGTAGCTCTGCTTAGGATGACATTGTTGGCGCATTCAGTCCATTAGTATTGCTAATGGCCACTTTCTCTTGGTTCGTACAGCTGACAAAGTAGGTTCCTAAAAGGGGTCACTAGAAGGGATGACACTGCAATACATAATACAGAGTTGTTTAGCAAAGATTAGTGGTAGCAATAGGGAGCCACAGACACTCCAGATCACCAGATCACCGAAGCACTTGCATGTATGATATCTGCAGTTTTTTTTTATTTATCATTCGATTTATATACCGCCCTAACCCCCCCATGGGGGTCTCTGGGCGGTTTACAGTTTGTAGTGCTAGTCACTTTGTAATTCCCTAACTATGGGCACATTCTCAGGGGTTGGGTCAGCCTACCTAGCACCCCGGTGGTGGCGGCTCTCACTTCTGGCCTCCGGTCTCCGGCTGCCTCGGCTCTCAGCTGTCTTCCTTCGGTCAGCATTTGGTATGTGCCTGCTGAGGACAGGAGACCTCCCACCCCCCACTGGCAGTCCTGTGGGGGGAAAAATAGGGAAAAAAATTACAGTTGGTGATGGTGTGATGTCACTTAAGGGAAAACCATGGATTCCTCTCTAG
Organism: Gekko japonicus; assembly: GCF_001447785.1. Taxonomy (NCBI): domain Eukaryota; kingdom Metazoa; phylum Chordata; class Lepidosauria; order Squamata; family Gekkonidae; genus Gekko; species Gekko japonicus. Next base: position 305,332 of record NW_015161443.1, read on the forward strand.
GAATCACTAGAAACTCTATGGTTTTGCCATGGAGTTTCCAGTGATTACTAGAGAGGTGTGGCACTGGGCAAAACTCACTTGGGTGGTAGTGAACCCTGAAGGACTTGTGGGGGGCACCTCACTTTCCCCTGTATCCCCTTTCCCCCAACTATTTCCTCTTTCCCCCTTCTGCAAACCCTCATAACTTCTTCCCTTTCCCTGCCTCATTCTCTCCCTCGCAGCCATTCACCAGCCTTCCTTTTATCTCCCTCCCATCTTCAGCTTTATTAGTTATTTATTTGCTTCATTTATAACATACCTTTCTCCACCATGAGGACCAAAGCAGCTTATATTATTCTCCTCTCCTCCTTTTTAACCTCACAACAACCCTGTGGGGTAGGTTAGGCTGAAAGTATTGACCAACCTAAAATCACCCAGTGAGCTTCCACAGGAAGATGGGAATTTGAACCTGGGTCTCCCAGATCCAGTTCTGAAGCTTTAACCTCCACACCACGCTGGCTTTCATGCAGTGGCTGTGGCTAAACAGCAGCAAGCAGCTAGGCCTCGTTGAATCATCAGTTGAAGTGGTATCCAGTCACCTAGTGGTCGCTGCCAGGGCAAGGATTGCCAGCCTCCAGGTGGGACCTGGAGAGCTCCCAGAATTACAACTGATCTTCAGATGACAAAGATGGGTCCCCCCCGTTTTTTTAAGGTTTCAGATTTTTCTGCAAACTTGGAGCATTTTTTAGGTTTGTAGAAAGGTCTCTCTTTTCTACAGCTCCAGTCACTGGATTTAAGTATCAGGGCTATTTTTGGGCAGGAACGCACAGGAACGGAGTTCCGGTTGGCTCCTGAGTTGGCCATGCCCAGCAGGAGCTCATTAGCATAACAGGCCACACCCAACAGCAGAAACGTATTAGAATTGGCTACATTAGGGGTGTGTGGCCTAACATGCAAAGGAGTTCCTGCTACAAAAAAAGCCCTGGGTTTGGACAACAAACAAGGTAAACAGAATAAGAAGCAAAAGGTGGGTGTGGCCGAATGACCACACTTCTGGTAACATGGTGTGTGGCCTAATATGCTAATGAGCTGTGCTATCAGGGGTGTGGCCTAATATGCTAATGAGTTTCTGCTGTTGGGTGTGACCTATTATGCTAATGAGTTCCTGCTAATGAGTTCCTACAAAAAAAAGCCCTGAGTATCCTCAATTTAGGCTGACTTCACTATTAGAATATAAGATGTTAGAGGCAACATCTTCCTCAAATATGCATAACTGGTTTTCCTTAAGATCAATTGTAAGGAAGTTTGTACACAGGCACATCATGGAGTAATCTGTGCTAGCTCCAACACTCAATGTATATGTGTATATATATCGATTTGGAACCTCCTTAACCATGTTCTCATGGTCCTGTTTCAGTATGAGGAACTTCATACCATGTGCTGCATACACCGTGAACACCTGCTCAACAGCCACCAGGAGCTCCAAGAACTGACCCACCGCATCCAAACACTAAAGATGGAAATTGGAAAGCTCAAGAAAAAGGTTAGGCAGCAGCTCACCCTCACCTTCAGAACTGTTTGAGAAACTGAATGGGATTTGGGACATTTTATTGATTTAACAAATCTAATTATCATAATCAATGGCAGTCTTTTGTGTAGATAAATGTTTTTTTCAGGATAAGAATCAGAAATGTATTTATTTCCAATTGAAATTAGATGTTTACCGTACTTTATCTCTGAAGAGTGAAACACTGGCTCTGGCTGGTTATTCTTATTCTCTTCCTGGATGCCACTTTGATTTTTTCCCCTCATTGGATGAGGAAGAACAAAAACAGTTAATGGAAAAATAACATTCATTCCTGGGACTGCCAGATGGTCACTGAGATGAGCATCCTGGTTCCTTATAGAGTATCTTAGCAAATTGAAGCTAGACAAATTCACTGTATCTGAAGAAGTGTTTGTGCACACAAAGCTTATACCTTGAATACAACTTTGTTGGTCTGAAGCTAGACATATGCACTCTATCCTTCTTCCCCATTTTTAAAATGATATGGGTGCTTGGTTATCTTTCCTTCACTATTTCCTGTAGTGCAGATCTGGAAATCTATAGTAGGGATGCATATTTGCATATTGCCCAAGCCGAAAATATACCAAAATTAACCACTTTGCCTCAGCACTATTATATCGAAGTAAAAACATACACTCCTGGAATTCCGAGTCTAACAAAAAGTTATCTCCCAGAATTTCAGGTGTTTTTTTGGGTTTTAAGTAAGGTTGCCATCAGTGTTCCCTCTAAGAAATTGTAAGGAAGTTTGTACACAGGCACAACATGGAGTAATCTTTGTCAGCTCCAACACTCAATGTATATGTGTATATATATCGATTTGGAACCTCCTTAACCATGTTCTCATGGTCCTGTTTCAGTATGAGGAACTTCATACCATGTGCTGCATACACCGTGAACACCTGCTCAACAGCCACCAGGAGCTCCAAGAACTGACCCACCGCATCCAAACACTAAAGATGGAAATTGGAAAGCTCAAGAAAAAGGTTAGGCAGCAGCTCACCCTCACCTTCAGAACTGTTTGAGAAACTGAATGGGATTTGGGACATTTTATTGATTTAACAAATCTAATTATCATAATCAATGGCAGTCTTTTGTGTAGATAAATGTTTTTTTCAGGATAAGAATCAGAAATGTATTTATTTCCAATTGAAATTAGATGTTTACCGTACTTTATCTCTGAAGAGTGAAACACTGGCTCTGGCTGGTTATTCTTATTCTCTTCCTGGATGCCACTTTATTTTTCCCCCATTGGATGAGGAAGAACAAAAACAGTTAATGGAAAAATAACATTCAATCCTAGGACTGCCAGATGGTCACTGAGATGAGCATCCTTGTTCCTTATAGAGTATCTTAGCAAATTGAAGCTAGACAAATTCACTGTATCTGAAGAAGTGTTTGTGCACACAAAGCGTATACCTTGAATACAACTTTGTTGGTCTGAAGCTAGACATATGCACCCTATCCTTCTTCCCCATTTTTAAAATGATATGTGTGCTTGGTTATCTTTCCTTCACTGTTTCCTGTAGTGCAGATCTGGAAATCTATAGTAGGGGTGTACATTTGCATATACCCAAGCCAAAAATATACCGAAATTAAGCTCTATTATATCTAAGTAAAAACATACACTCCTGGAATTCCGAGTCTAAAAAAAAGTTATCTCCCAGAATTTCAGGTGTCTTTTTGGGTTTTAAGTAGGGTTGCTATCAGTGTTTTCTTCAGCCAAACAGGAGCCGATCAGAACAGCACTTTGAACAAGCCAACAGGAGCTGGTATACTGGGAAATGTTAAGATTTGACAGGGGGAGGTTTAGTCAGGAACAGTGTTCCCTCTAAGCTGAGTTCGAGTGAGCTAGCTCACAGTTTTTTAGCCTCCAGCTCACACATTTTGCAAACTAATTTATGCAGTAGCCAAATTACTGGCTCACAACTTTAATGCCAGTAGCTCACAAAGTAGAATTTTTGCTCACAAGATTTCACAGCTTAGAGGGAGCATTGGTTGCCATCCCCCCAATGGGGGTGGGGTTTTCCGTGCTTTCAGGGACCCCAATTCGCCACTGGCCAGCTGGCTGGTGGGGTAACCCCACCCCCAAAGAGCCTCGTCGCACCTGATGTGTCCGGTGTGATCATGTCACCAGGAGGTGATGTCATCACACTGAGCACATTGTACGGGGGATGCTCCAGCATTTGGCTAAAAACTCTATGGTGACCATAGAATTTTTAGTCAAATGCTACAGTGTCTCCTGCATGACATGCCTGGAGTGATGATGTCATAAGAACATAAGAGAAGCCCATACAGTCCAACACTCTGTCACACAGGGGCCAAAAATACCAGGTGCCATCAGGTGGTCCACCAGTAGGGCCAGGACACTAGAAGCCCTCCCACTGTTGCTCCCCCCCAAGCACCAAGATTGTGAGTTCCTATCTATACCTTGTGGCTAATAGCCACTGATGGACTTCTGCTCCATATGTTTATCTAATTCCCCTTTGAAGTAGTCCATGCTTGAGGCCACCACCATCTCCTGTGGCAGTGAATTCCATGTGTTAATCACTCTTAGGGTGAAGAAGTCACTTCTGGGTGACATCATTGTGGTTTGTGCACAAAGTGTTATGCACCAAAAAATCCCGGAGAGCATCAGGTAAGGACCTGGCAACCCTAGTTTTAGGCTCTTCCTCTCAGCCAATGGCCCTGTAATTTTTAAAGAAAAAAGGGAAGGAAGGCATGATTGACCTGTGTTCTGAATTGCAGCCACTGTCCCTCCCTTCTGTTAGAAGACAGAGCCTGGCTGATGGGCCAGTGCCTGGACTCCTGGCTGCAAACTGTTGACTGTCATCAGGGCTTTGCGAGGCTTTGGAGACTTCTACCAATTTTCATTCCACCTCCATCTGAACCTAATAGTTTTCATAGTATCAGCAGGTAGATATATAAAATATGTTTTTGATACCTTTGCCAACTGGAAACCATTTCATGTCCCCATATTCTGTCCTAACCATAGCTTTTCTTGTCCAGAGTACAGGTTGTACATCAAAGCAATCAGTTGTTCAGTCACACCCTTCTCTTTTAAAATTGTAATCTATAAAACACAAACTGATTTTCTTCTGGAATACTCTGGTATGCTCCAGTAAGTAACCATTGTAAATTTGCAATATGATCTCTGGCCCTCTTGCTTTTCTGAATCCAGCTTGAACATGTGGCAATTATTGTTCCATATATGGTAAGAGTCTTGTAAATTTGTGAGCATCACTTTGCTTGGGAAATTAATATGATGGTCCAATAGTGGCTGAAATATTTGATATCTCCTCCTTTTCAGAATCTGAATGTAGGTAGAGCATTTCTAGTGTTTATAGTCTGTAATTTTCTGACTGAAAAGGTCCTAATCCTATCTGTTTCAGTTCACTCACACCCAGGATCCTGATGTTTAACTGGTCTATTTCTCATTTTATGATTTTGAGCTGAGCTTAGCTTGATTCATAATACTCACATTCCATGTTCGTATTTTGTGTCATACAGCTGTGTCGTACAGCTTTTGCATCTATTCACACCAGCACCTTTTCCTAACACATCAGAAACTAGACAAAGTCATTCAGGATTCTGAAACCAGGGGAGATTTTTGAGGGAACCCTAATTACAGTCTTGTATCTGCAAAGTCAAGAAACCATGGTTGAACATGCTTCTACAAGTGGGGGACCTGCAAGTACTTGTGTGGGGGATCTCACTTTATACTGCCCCACTCTTTCTTCGGTCCTCCTTTCCCTGAAAGTCCTGTCTCTACATATCCATCCCACTGACCAGCCAACCTAGCTCTTATCTTCCCTGCTGCTGTCTTCAGCTTTCCCTCTTTCCCCCTTCAGCTGGCAACCTCCACCTGAGAAAATTATGGCCCAGTTTTGTGATACCAGCCACTGGGCTGGGCCCAGTTGTGTGTCGATGGCCACTGGACTCAGCTGCATGGTTGGGAACCTGAAAAGACTTGTGGGGTACCTCATTTCCCATTCCCTTCCCCACAATGTTTCCTATATCCCTCCACATCCTCACTTTTCCCTGCTTCCTTCTCTCCTTTCCACCCACCAACAAACCTACCTCTCTTATCTGCCCCTGCATCTTCAGCTATACTTATTATTTCACTTCACCCAACCCTTTTCACAATAGGGACCCAAAGCAGCTTAAATAATTCTCTTCTCTGTTTTATCCTCACAACTGCTCTGTGAGATATGTTAGTCTGAGAATGTTTAAATGGCCCAAGGTCAGCCAGTGAGCTTGCGTGGCAGAGTGGTGATTTGAAGTTGGCTCTCCCAGATACTAATCTAAAATTCTAACCACTACACCACACTGGTTTATATGGGGGGCTGCTGTTGAGAAGTTGCAAGCAGCCAGTTCTGGGTAACTTATGCAAGTCTTGTGGTATCAGGTTGCCCAGTGGCTACTGCTAGGTGTGGCCCTAATCAGTTCTCACTCAAAGGTCATAATAGACATGGAAAGGGCCCTGCTGCCTCCCCATGCCTTTACTGACAGAAACCAAGGCTTGAATGCTGGTGATATTGTGTGGTTGCCTAGCAATTGCTGCTGGGGGCATTCATTTCTTAAAGCTACAAAAGTTTCTCCTTTTTGGGGGGCGGTTACCATGTTTTTGGGGGGGGGTTAGGTTTCAGATTTTTCTGCAAACTTGGGGTGTTTTTCAGGTTTACAGAAAGATTTGCCTTGTCTGTTCATGGTTCCAGTCTCCAGATTTAATTATCATCAAATTTGGCAATGTTGAGAATTAGATTTTTCCTTTTTCACCCAGAACACCAGGCTGCAGGAAACCATTGCTGATTCTGAGCAACGTGGTGATTGTGCCCTCCAAGATGCCAACGAAAAACTTCATGACTTGGAACATGCCCTTCAGAAGGCCAGAGATAAGTTCACTCGACTGCAACGAGATTTTCAGGAGCAGCTGAATAACCAACTGGCACTAGAGACTGAGATTACCATCTGTAGAAAACAGCTGAAAAGAAGGGATTGCAGGTAGATGGAACACATGACATATAAAGCTCAAACCTCCATGCATGACGATGCCACCATAGGATGAATAACACACTCTCGTCCCACCGGCACTGGTGTTACTACACTAGCATCTCTACCTAGGAGAGTGATGGGTTTCTGGGGCTAGAATCACCACAGGATTTTTCTGTTACAGGTTCCTGCCTACCCTACTGCCCTGGAGCACTCAGCAGGATTTTTAAAAATTTGAGGCGATAGAATCCATAGAAACTCACTCTAGCCAGGATAGCTAACTGTATGATGATGAGGTAAACTGCCAGAAAACACATGATTTGCTTTTTTACAACTGAGCAAAAATAAATTTCATTGGGGGGGTCGGGAACAACACATACAGCAGAGATAAATACTAACTCTTAACCGGGAGTTGTGAGATGTTAGGTTAGCTCTCCTGGATGTTAAATCTCCCAAAATAATAGACTTGAGGACATCCACTGAAGCTGAAGGGTAGTAGATTGAGGAGGGACAAAAGGAAATACTTCTTTACCCGAAGAGTGATTAAAATGTAGAATTCGCTGCCAGAGGCTATAATGATAGCCGCAGGATGTAACAATTAGATAGATTCATAAAGGAAGGATAGGTCTATCAGTGGCTACTAGCTATGGTGACTAAAGGGGACCTCCACATTCAAAGGCAGTCAACTTCCTAATCCCAGAGCCAGAAGGCAACATCAAGGGATGGCCTTGGCCTCTAGCCGTCCTGAGCCTGCTCTGGCAGAGAGGGCAGGGTATAAATTGGAAAATAAATAAATTAAAATAAAATAAATGCCCTGTTGCTGGCCCTCCAGAAGAACTGGTTGGCCACTATGTGAGACAGGATGCTGGACTAGATGAACCACTGGTCTGATCCAGCAGGGCTCTTACGTTCTTCAGTTTTTAATAGTACATGCCTTAGGAAAAACACGGTCTCAGACAGGTTTGTAACATAGAAATACACTAATCTACTGCAACTAAATTACACACCAGATCCAGCATATGTTGCTGGCATACTGAGACACCTTAGTATACTCAGTTCCTCAGGAAAACTTAACCAAAGACATGGTGTCTTCTCAGATCTTTAATTCACACTTCTTTTAAGCTGACTCTTTTCTCTCATTACCAACCTTTAACTCTCAACCCACATAACCTAATTCCTGACCAATGCTCCCTCTAAACTGTGGAGTCTTGCGAGCAAAAATTCTACTTTGTGAGCGACTGGCATTAAAGCTGTGAGTGAGCAATTTGGCTACTGCATCAATTAGTTTGCTCTAGAGCCCCTCCTTCCTGAGCTAAGGCAAAAATGTGTGAGCTGGAGGCTAAAAAACTGTGAGCTAGCTCACCCAAACTCAGCTTAGAGGGAACACTGTTCCTGACTAAACCTCCCCCTGTCAAATCTTAACATTTCCCAGTATACCAGCTCCTGTTGGCTTGTTCAAAGTGCTGTTCTGATTGGCTCCTGTTTGGCTGAAGAAAATTTCTGTGTTCTCCTGTCACAACAATCAAACAGTGAACTTCAGCCCTCAGAATCATTTCTACCTCGGAAGCTGAAAGGAAGTCTAGCTCAAATTTGTGGAACATTTTCAAATTTGGGGATTTAAAATCTAAAAAACCCACCACCCTAAATGTTAACTCTTAGGGTACAATAGCATATTAGATATAGTTCTGTGAGCATTTTTAGGCATCATTTTTAAATGCAGTTTCCTGATGGGTAGCCTAGCCACGTTAGTCTGTAGCAGCGAAATACAACAGGAGTCCGATGGCACCTTGAAGATTAATCAAATTTATTCCAACATAAACTTTTCTTAGTCAGATGCATAGGAATGTAAATCTAGTACAGGATGACATGAGATAAGCAGATACAGTAGGAAGTTGCAGAGATATAGCTGGAGTAATTAACATATGTCATGGGAAATGCAAGATATTAGCACTTATAGTGAGTATGAAATGACAGATCCCTGTTAAGTCCTAGCTAAGAGATAGTGTTAGACTTTTTCATGAATGATAAGGCAGCAATTTCCCTTTCTGTGTCGCCTTGGAAATTCTTCTGGAAGAGAACAGTGACTGTAAGATCATGAAATGCCCTGAAAAATTAAAAATTGTGCCCTTCTGGTTTCTGAATATTGTGGTTTTTACTGTCAAATTGTTGTCTAGTCATTGTTTTGTCCAATGTCAAAGGGCTTTGTCAGCCCATGTCAGCATATGTTACATTTCAGGATGAGCAAGCTGATATTGCTAGGTTCTGTACAATACTGCCTGACGGTGTATGGGGACAAAGTTGGTTTGCTGCAGGGTTCCCAATTTTGTGTATCTGTTAAGTGGTGCATAGTTGTTGGTGAGAAGTTGTTTCAGGTCTGTAAACAATGAGAGATCATTCTCCATGACTGGTGGAAAGTGGGTTATAATTATAAACTGTTACCCCGGTTTCAGCTGTCAGCTGTAGGTAACAAGTGGTGTTCTTTTGCTCACTGCATTGGTCTGTTGTACAGCAGTCTGTTTCTGAGTACTATTCTGGCTTTGCCACTCTGTTTCTTTGCTTCATTGGGTGGATTTTGTAATACGAAGAATGCCTGCCATAAATCTTTCAAGAGTCACTGTCATAGTGGCTAGAACAAATGCAGTTTTAACATAGTGCTTGAGTAGAGACAATGGATTGTTTGCTAGGTTTTTGGTGGTAGCTGGAAGCATGTAGATATGTATGGTAGCCAGTGGATTTGCTGTCTAATGTGTTGCTTCTTTGTCCGTCATGGAGTTGTACAGTAGTGTCTAGAAAGTGTCCATGCTTTATGGACTGATCCATGGCTAGGTGGATGGCGGGTTGTTAATTGTTATGCATATTAACAACTTTGATCCCACCATCATTCTAACTAAGATTCCATCCACATAACAGGTACATTTTCTAGACACTACTGTACAGTTGCATTATGGACACAGAAGCTCCACTTTATACCAGAAATCTACTGATCTTGGATTCTAATTACTTCAGCCCTACCACTATAGCTTCTTATTATATCTGCTTATCTCATTTCATACTGTACTGGATATTACACCCCCCATTCACCTTTTTGTAGTGTATATAAATTCATCCTGGTACATTTACATTCGAATGCATCTGATGAAGAGAGCTCCGGCTCACAAAAAGTTATGCTGGGATAAATTTTGTTAGTTTTGAGACTCCTGGTTTATTTTTTAAATGTAGCCACTGAGGCTGTAGTTTGAATTGGAGAATTGGCATGGGAAGAGGGGATCTCCTTGGCTCTCTAGAGCCCACTGTTTTCTCACTGGTAATCGAACAGTAAAGAAGTGGGTGCCTACAATTTGGACTCCTTGTTTATTTTTAAATGGCTAAATGCAACAGATTCTCCCCCTTCAAAATACCTAGAGACAGCATATGCATATCTGTCTAGGTGTCGGACCTGAACCTGACATACCGCCCCCCTCAAGCTCACCCTTCCCCCATCTTATCAGGATATATTCTGTGAAACGAAGAAGGGTGGGGCTCCTCACATGCTTAGAAGCAACCCATTCATTTTCTTCAGGACCAAAATCCTTCCATTTGATCAGATACTGCAACTATCCTCGGAACAAACTGGAATCCAAAACCTCTTCGACTACATGGTGGGGTTCCCCATCGATTGGAAGAGGAGGTAAAGCTGGAGGTTTGTGTGCCCAGGGTGAAGGTCCTGGGTCCCATTTCAAGGGCCTGTAATGAAACACAGGATGCAAATACCACAAAGATTTAGGCAGGTCAAGTTCAACAGCAACTTTGTTAATGATGCGTACAACCTTAAAGGGTCCTATGTATTTCCACCCCAACTTTTGGCGGGGCTGCAGTCCCTTTATATGCTTGGTAGAAATGTACACAGAGTCACCAGGGGCAAGATCCCACTCTGGGCATCTTTTCCCATCAGCATACTTCTTATAGTCCTTTTTGGCCTTTTCTAAAGTCTCTTGGAGTACCTCCCAATTTTTTGTAACGTTAGACCACCATAGCTGCGCATCACTGGTGATAGGCTGAGTTAAGTCGACCAGAGGAAGAGGCCCCCCTTCATACCCGTGAACTGTCTTGAAGGGGCTTATTCCAATCGAGCTGTGGACCGAGTTATTGTAGCTGTATTTGGCAAATGGTAACAGAGATACCCAGTTATCCTGCTGATAGTTCACATAACACCATAATACTTGCTCCAGGACTTGGTTAGTCCGCTCAGTCTGGCCATCCATCTCAGGGTGGTGACTACTACTCACCCCTCGCTCAACCCCAAGGAGTTTCATGAGTTCCTTACAGAACTTGGCAATGAATTGGGTGCCACAGTCGCTCACGACCTTCCGGGGCAAACTGTGCAGCCTGATCACGTGTTGCAGGAAGAGGGTGGCCAATTGCTTAGCAGTGAGTAAGCTTTTGCATGGTAAGAAATGAGCTTGTTTGGAAAAAAGATCCACTACCACCCAGATTACTGTCTTCCCTTGACTGGCTGGTAAATCAGTGATAAAATCCATAGAAATCATGGACCAGGGGTGTTTGGGGGTTTCCAAGGGTTGCAACTGGCCTGGAACCTTCCCCACCTCCATTTACTCATAATACATGTTTGACAAGTGGCCACGTAGGTTGAAATGTCTTTACGCATGCCTGGCCACCAGAACTGCCTCTGAATGGGGTGCAGGATTTTTAGGTACCCAAAATGTCCAGAAAGCTTATTATCATGGCCTTGAGAGAAAATGTCACTCCACAAGGATATGGGTACATAAACCTTCTCCCCTTTACACCATGTGCCATTTTCTTGATGCTGCAGACCTTCCCGCACCACCAGATACAGGTCCTGCACCGAGAAGGCAGCTTTAGACTTTTCCAGCCATCCCGGGCTTTCCACCCCCCCTTTTCTTTACTTGGCTACGTGTCAGCACCGCCCCTCCCAGTTGCGCCAGGGAGAAGACAGTGTCAGTCACCTCCTCCCTCTGGATGGTGTGCTGTGGGAGGCGGGATAAAGCATTGGCCAGGAAATTAGATTTCCCCGGGAGGTATTTGATGGTGAACTGAAACCTTGAAAAGAATTTGGCACATTGCACTTGTTTAGCATTGAGGTGGCAAGGGTGCTTCTAGGTTTTTATGATCAGTCCACACCTCAAAAGGCACGCAGACTCCTTCCAACCAATGGTGCCATGTCGTGAGCGCCAGCTTAATGGCCGCTGCTTCCTTGTCCCAAACTGCCCAATCTCTCTCTGCCCCTGAACATTTCTTGGACACATATGCTATGGGGTGCAACTTGCCGTCCCCTCCCTTTTGCAGAATGCCCCCCCATTGCCACATCAGAGGCGTCCACCTGGACTATGAATTTTTCCTTTTCATTGGGATGGTGGAGGATGGGCTCGGAGGTAAATAGGGCCTTCAGATTTTCAAAGCCTTGCTGACAGTCTGGGGATCAGTCCAGTTTACTCCCCCCACCCTTCGTGGCATCAAGCCCCTTTCCTTTAGTCTTTAGCAGGTTGGTCAAAGGTAGGGACACCTGTGTGAAGTTTGGGATGAAGGTGTGATAAAAGTTCAAAAATCCTAAGAAACTCTGAAGCTGGTGCCTGGTTTTGGGGGGCTCTCACCCTGACACATCCTGGACTTTCTTAGGGTCCATCCCCAACCCTTGTTGGGTAACCTAATAGCCCAAGAAGTCTATTTCTGTCTTATGGAACTCACACTTAGGCAGCTTGGCGTACAACTGGTTATTGTAGAGAGCCATCAGGACCTCCCTCACCAACTTCACATGTGAGTCCAAATCCTGGGAATACACCAACACATCATTTAGATAACAAACCACCCCTTTTAACAAGTGCTTGTGCAAGACTTCATTGATCAAGCATGAACACACCAGGGGCCCTGGCCAGCCCGAAGGGCATGACTGTCCCAGAGGGGTGTTAAATGCAGTCTTGTGCTATCCCCTTCTCGGATTCAAACTCAGAAATAAGCATCCCGCAGATCCAATTTAGTGAAGATTTTCCCTTTGGCAGCCTCCCCCAACAAGTCTTTTATGAGGGGTAAAGGGTAAGCGTTTGACATCAACACTGCATTCAAACCTCTATAGTCAGTGCACAGCCTGAGCCCTCCGTCTTTCTTTTTCTGGAAAAGGATGGGATCTGCAAAAGGGGAGGTGGCTGGCTGGATGAAACTGCATTCAAGGTTTTTATCAATGAACCGTCATAATTCCTCTCTCTCGGCAGGGTTCATGGCATATAATTTCCCTTTAGGCAGTTTATGTCCCTCTAAGATCTCAATAGCACAGTCAGTTTTCCAATGAGGGGGGGAGCTCATCAGCCTCACATTCCTCGAACACCCTTCCCAAGTCCCAATACTCTTTGGGGATTGAGTTAAACTCCTCCTGAGCAAGGCACACCCATGCGGAAGTGGGGTGCGGTTCCACCACCCCACTCAGGGTTCCACTGGTGCTCTTTACAACAGGGGTCCAAAAATATCATTGTGCCATGGCTCCACTGCACATACGGGTCATGAGCTGCCAGCCAAGGGCTTCCCAGCACCATGGGAATTGGGCCGTGGGGTGTATTATGAAAGCACGCTGTTCCCAGTGCCCCGACACCCCCACTGGTAAAACTGCAGTCTGGTGCTGGCATGACTGCATAGTAGTGCCATCCATCTGGGTAAAAACCACAGGGTCATCTAACTTTACAATCCCAGCCCCCAGCCTCATAACCAGGGAAGGGCTAATCAGGTCGCGAGAGCAACCAGAGTCCAAGACGGCTCACACCCGCAATTGGGTTCCCCCTTCCAGGTTTAATATAATCTCAGTCAAAAAGAATAAACAGGTGCCGTCTCTCACTGCTTCTTGTGCTGGAAGATCGGAGACCTGCTGACTGGCACATTTCATAGCAGGTCCTGGTAGTTTCTTGGCATCTGAGCCCACTCTTCCTCACTGGACAAGGGGGTGTGGTCTGAAGGAATCTCAGCAGCTTGCAATGCCTGAGGGGACTTCGTACAGCACATCAGCCCCTCAGCCTCCCGGCCATGCTGCCTCTTAACCCTCTCTGGTTCCATGACATCCGGCAGCGAGATAGCCCGGCGTTCCACTTCTCAGGTTGAGGCCCTTCTTCAGCTGTGGCTTGTGGACACCACCCAGCCAGGGACACCCATGCCCTCGGGTCTCGAAGGAGGGGCCCCCCCACATCATGGGGCCCTTTGCTGATATAATTTAACCAGATTATAATGGTTCTCTGCTTCGCATGCCACCTGGATCCAGCCCGCCAGAGTAAGGGGATTGTCCTGGGCCAAAGCCTTCTTGAGCAAACTAGCATTCAGTCTCGCCCGGTAGAATTCGATGAGCACCTCTTCGGGCCACCCCAGTACCTTGGCAGCAAGGGTCTTAAATTCATCAGAATACTCTTGAACTGACCTGGTTCCCTGGTGGACCCCCCTGAGTTGGGTCCCTGCCTTCTCCAATTCCAGGGTGCCCTCGAACTGCTGCTTCAAGGCCCACAGGGAAGGTTACTAGATCCAGCAACTCCGGTGCAGCAACTTTATACAAGGCCACGTACCAGTCAGCGGCTCCCCCTCTCAATCTAGAGCCGATATAGTCTACACGTTGCTTGTCCGAGAGGAAGGTATGGCTCCATTCACGGAGCATAGTACGTACCTGGATTATGAAGAACTGCAACCTCTTGGGGCAGCCGTCAAACATGGCTTGTAGCGCATTCGGCAGCCGCCACTGGTCAGGGGTCTCGGCACGTCTCAGGACCCTCCTTTCTTCAGGCACCTCAACCCCCTCCTTTTCCGCTAGCTTTCGAATCACCTGCAGCAGTTGTCAGTTCAATTGTTGTACAAGCTCTTTCAAATGCCTCATCTCCTGCCAGAAATTGGAGGGGTTAAACAGGGTGTGTCACCCCAGGCGCCCAGTAGGTCTTTTGGGGGTCTCACCCACGTCATGCTCCGGAGTGGCCAGCATGGCCAAGTTCTCAGCCGGTTCCATAGCGCCTTCCCCCTCAGCGTCAGTCTCCAGCTCAGCATGTAGGCCCCAGGGATCAGGGGTCTGTAGGAGCATGGATTCGAACTCCACTTCCATGCTCTCGTCTCCTCTCCTGTCTAGTTGTAGAAGAGCAGTCTCAAGTGCCCCAGTGCTTGCTCTGGTACTTGGATCTGTCTCCGAGTCTCCTTCTCCATTCCCCATCATCATGGAAGAGAGGGGGTTTCAGGTAAGGGGGGGAAAGGAGTTCTGGCAATCTGTTGGACCCCAGAGTATTCACTCTTTATGGAATAGTCCTTGATTAGGTTTATTGGTAAGATTTGGACTTCTGGTCAGGTTAACACCTTTGCCAGAACTAACAAGCAATAGCACAGGGTTGGGAATTGGGGAATGGGTTCCACCCCTCAGACACACGTCACACTCTCTCAAGCATACTACAGGTCATGAAAGACTATATGACCTAACTAGCCATATCTCAAGACTCCGTTCTCCCAAGGCCACAGGTCCAGCTGGACCCTATGAATCATATGGGGGTAGCTTTGGGAAAATTACAAGCGGAGCCTCTACACAACTCCATGCACTCATTCTCACACTCTCCCCCCCTAGGAATGTCAGGGAGGACTGATAAGGTAACAAGTGGAGCCAGCAGATGTGCAAAGCGGGCAGGGGTTACAAAGGCGAAAGTGAGCATTAGCAATGTAGGGCAGCAAGCAAAACACAATAATTCATCATGGTACAAAGACATTACCTATGGTAGGGGTCCGAACCTGACACTAGGGTTCCCAACCTCCAGATGGCACCTGGAGACCTCCTGCTATCACAAGATCTCCAGATTACCAAGATCAGTTCCCCTGGAGAAAATGGCTGCTCTGGAGGGTGGACTGTATGGCATTATATCCTCAGGAGGTCCCTCCCCTCCCCAAACCCCACCCTCTCCAAGGTCTACCCCCAAAATCTCCAGGTATTTCCTGATCCAGAGCTGGCAACCCTAGATCTGACCACTGGTCTGTCTTAGTATGGTTGGCTTTAACTGACAATGGCCTCTCCAGCAGAGAGTTCCCTTCCCCAGGCTCACTACTGGAAATCTTTTTGCTAAACCTGGAATTTTTTCTGCATGCAAAAAATATATTGTCCAACTAGGCCCTTGTTGGTAATGTGAGCATATGAAGCTGCCCTTTAAGGAAACGGACCATTGGTCCATCCAACTCACCGAGGTCTGCACTGACTGACAGAGGTCTGGCTAACCATAGATGAAAGAAACATGATCAAAAAACCACTGGACTGGTGTTTGCACCTTTTTATTAACCTAGCTTTCTTTTTCCCCCCTTCCAGGCTGAACCAAGTGAACTCAGTCCACAGTTGTAAGTAACACGAAATGGTTGGTTGGATGCATATTTAAAATAAGTATTTACTGCTCTCTGTAGACAGAATCATGGAATGTTTCATTTTTCTCCCACAGCTGCTGGTGGTGGATGTCATGGGGGAAGAGGAGCCCCTAGCAGCACAAGAAACAACAGAAACTCTGGTGGTCTCTGTGACAGTGGAGGTGGCAATGATACATCAGAAATGCATTATGGATCTAGAAGTCAGGGATACAGCTTCGGAAGAGGGAGCTACAGCTTTGGTGTTGCAACCTGCTCTGGAAGTAGAACATACAACTTTGGAGGTGAAGAATGCAGATCCAAAGGAACAAACAGCTCTACAACTTGCGAGTGTGACCAAAAAGGCATGGGTACTTCAGCAAGTGAAGTGTGTACTCTAGCAGCTGATGGAGATGGTGACAGGCCTGGAAGTGAGGGACATGATTCCAGGGACATCAGCAGTGCAGAGGAATGTGTTAAAAGCCAAACAGATTATAGAAATGGAGGCTCTGCCCCAGGAACCGTTGGTGGTAGTGGGTTAGGAGATTGTGAAGGTGGAGGAAACTCTGGAAATGGGGGACAGGGTTCCAGAAATATTTGCGATTTTGGAGTAGGTGTGTGTAGCCCAAGCCCTTGTGAGACTGGAGGATACAGTTTTGGGATCAGTACTGGAAGAAGCAGATATGGTTCTAGTGGGAATGTTGGTCTTGAAAGTGGTGGTTATAGCTCTAAGGAGGGAACTGAATCTGGAACTAATGGATATGGCTATAGAGGCAGGCCTTCTTATGAAGGTAGAAGGGGTGAGTCCATTCAACCACCAGAATATAGAAATGGATATGAAAACAGTAGATGTACACAAAGATCTGGAAACAGAGAGTTTGGCTCCATGGGAATTAGGAATTCTGGAGGTATAGTACACAGCCCCATAGCTTCTGAGAGTGGAAGGTATAGTTCTGGGCACAGGGTCAACCCTAGCGGAAGCAGGTTTGGTTCAGGTATACAAGTTGGTTTTGTAAGGGGTGGATATAGTTCTCAAGACGAACCTACATATGCAACAGACAGGAATGATTCTGTTCCACGTCCTGAGTATGGAAGTCGCTATGAAGGTGAAAGAAGCTCTGGAAACAGAGAATTGGGTTCTAGAGACATTTCTAGGGGTGGAATGAGCAACCTAAGGCCTTATGAGAGTGGAGAAAATATGTCTGGAAATGGTATGTGTGGCTCTGAGAGTTCTGGGCTTATGGGTACAACAGGAGGTAGAAGTGGCTTTGGAAATGAAGAATATGGCTCCAGAATAATGAGCAATCCTAAAGGTGAAGTGTTTAGCTCAGGGGTTTATGGAACCAGAAGATGTAATTCTGGAATATAGGCATGCTTATAGTGGATCTGGAGCTGCTAGAAATGACTCCAGAGGGGTATTTGAATCTGGTGCAAAAGGATATGGGTCTTAAGCTACATGTCAATATAATTGAAAAGAGTCAATCCCACTTCCTCATTACAGTATTGATCTCTGCAGCTGTGAAAGGGGAAAGAATAAACACAATTCTGGAAGTAGCAAATTTATTTACTAAGAACTAGGTATTTCTGGGAGTTAAATGATTAGCTCAAGTGTGATCTCTGCAGCTGTGAAAGGGGAAAAATAAACACAACTCTGGAAGTAGCAGATTTATTTACTAAGAACTAGGCATTTCTGGGAGTTAAATGATTAGCTCAAGTGTTAGTGAATACACTTCTAATGAAGAGGACTGTTCCAGTAATGCCCCATATTGTTGGCAGAGTTCAGAAAATAATCCAATCCATGCTTGGGAGTTTGTTTTTAATGAATTTACTGCAACAGGATTTTGTAGAAAGAAAATAACTGACTGCAGGCCATTAATGCGACAGAGATGCCTTCAGAGCTAGGCTTGCAACCCCACCGATGAGGCCGGGTTCCCCCCCGATTTGCCCCCCCCCATTTTAGTATTTGCTGATATTCCCAAATTCCAGTATCGGTATGATACTGGGGTTCGGGGATTATTGGAATAGCTGAATTTATTCAGCTCAATTCTACCCTATGGAGAGCCAGCTGCCCCCTGAGCTAGCCCCCCTGCCTTCCTGGCCCACCCGCTGAAGCGAGCAAGCTGCCCCCCCCCAAAATTTTAGTATTTGCTGATATTTATGCTGAATTTATTCAGGTCAATTATACCCTATGGATAGCCGGCTGGCCCCCGAGCTAGCCCCCCTGCCTTCCCTGGCCCACCCGCTGAAGCGAGCAAGCTGGGGGAAGGCCTGACGTTAGCCCCCTCTGCCTTCCCTGGCCCGCCCGCCAAGGAAGGCAAGCCAGGGAAGGCCGTAGAAGAAGCGGGGAGGCATTTAAATGCCTCCCCGCTTCTTCTACGGCCTTCCCTGGCTTGCCCTCCCCTGCCTTCCCAGGTCTGCTCACTGGAGCAGGGGAGAAGGGAAACTGTTTAAATTTAAAACACTTTCCCTTGCTTCTGGGGCTCCTGCTGCCTTCGTGGTGTAACTCCCCAGCAAGAGAAGGTATTTAAAGTTTAAATACCTTCCCTTGGCCGGGGAACCACTCTGGTGAGGTGGCACCAGCCCCAGAAGCAAGGGAAAGTGTTTTAAGTTTAAACACTTTCCCTTCCTTGCCCAGCAAAGGCATTCCCTGTTCAGCCAGCCAAATCAGATTAGAAAATCTGATTTGGGTTTCGGCAGGTCCGAATAATGCCAAATAGGCATTATTCGTTTTGTTTATCAGTTCATCCGAACTGAATGCACATCCCTACCAGTGGGGGAGCCATGCCGCCGAACAGTCCCGGTATGCTCAATGTGCCCAGTGCAATGAAGTCTCCTGGAGGTGATATCATCACGCCGGGCACATTGTGTGGGGAACGCTCTAGCATTCGGGTAAAAACTCTATGGTGACCATAGAGTTTTTACCCAAATGCTGGAGCATCCCCTGAACAATGTGCCCAGCGCAATGACTGTGCATGCCAGAAGGCTCCAGGAACGGGGCTGGAGCCTCCCATTGGGATCGAGTTGAGACCTGGCAACCTAACTAACACATACTAACACAGAGCAGAGAAAGAAACAACAAGAGGTAGGCTGAACTGCAAGAGAAAACACTCAATAAACCCTAAACTAGAGAATGCTCCACAGCCCCCCCTGAGGTACAAGTGGACTAAACTACTCTTTCAGCAATATTTGCAGTAATTATTTTCAGCAATATTTGCAGTAATTAGACTTTTAGCAGGCTGTTGCTTCTCCAACACATATAGCTCTGGAGATGGAAGATATATTTCTGGTAGTGGAAGATAGGGATCTGGTGGTGGACACAACTCGGGAGAAGTGTGGGCTCATTCCATTAGGCTGTCTACCAGATGGTCCAGTGATAGCAGGCTACAATGAAGAAATGTCTCTATCCTTCTATGGACAGCAAGATCTTCAGTCCAATACTGACAGCCAGTACATCCGGCTGGAGTGCTACAAGCCCAGTTCCATTTATTTGAAGAAATAAGAAATAATTTGAAGAAATCCTGATGGAAATGTTTTGAATTTGGGGGACAAAATGTTTGGGCAGTTAGAGACATATATCTTTTTAGTTGTTTAGTGTGAACATTTTGCTAGAAGGTAATGGACAAAGCTAATTCACTATCAAACCTGTTTCTGTAATCAAGTGCCAGTGAAATTTCTGCTCATTCAGGGAATTTAAACACTCATCTTGAGGAAGTCTGGTTCTTTTCTCAGGAAAATGACATTGAACCAACAGGGTACCTTTTCATCTTTCCGATGAAGTGAATGAGGGTGGGTTTACAGGTGGGAGCTATATGTGTACACTATACGTGTGTGTCCACATGAGTTTCTGACATGGATTCTCCCAACTTGGGGGAAAATATGCAGCTATCTTTGTTCTCTGACCATACTAATGAAATTCCATAGAAATTACTATTCAAATGCATACCCACTTTTGCATATTCATACATCCCTAATTTTGTACCTATGGTATGCATGCATTTTATACTAGAGAACTTTTAAAGTTCACACATAATAAAATGCACACATACCATACATATGAATCACCACTGATTTTAAAGAACACCAAGGCATTGAAAGGAAACAGCTCATATTCTGCTTTTTATAGATTTCAAGCAGAAAGCAAAGATCTATATATATTGAATGTCCAAAGTGTGGTGAATGTTATCATAGAGATGTTGATGATCTCATACAAATGCTATGCATGTCTGAAACATCAGAGAGAAACATGAAAATATTAATAATCACGTAAATATAATAAAACTCATACATTGGAAGGGAAAATATGTAGTTTGTACATTGACAAAATTAGTCTAGGATTGTGAGCATTCTCATAAGCACAGGAGGACTTTTCATAATTTAAGACTCACCTGACCTGACCGTGCTAATCCATACTTTTGTAACCTCATAGTTGAACATAAGAACATAAGAGACACCAATGTTGGATCAGGCCAAAGGCCCATCCAGCCCAAACACCAAGGCATTGAAAGGAAACAGCTCATATCCTGCTTTTTATAGATTTCAAGCAGAAAGCAAAGTTCTATATATATTGAATGTCCAAAGTGTGGTGAATGTTATCATAGAGATGTTGATGATCTCATACAAATGCAATGCATGCCTGATAATATTAACAATCACATAAATATAATCAAACTCATACATTGGAAGGGGAAAATATGTAGTTTGTACATTGACAAAATTAGTCCAGAATTGTGAGCATTCTCATAAGCACAGGAGGACTTTTCATAAGATTACTATAATGCGCTCAATGTTAGGCTGACCTTGAAGACAACCCAGACAGTGCAATTGGTCTAGAGTGCAGCAGCCCAATTATTGCCAGGTGTCAGGTGACAGGATCACATCTGGCCTATTTTAAAACAGCTGCACTTGCTGCCAGTTTGATTCCAAGTTCAATTCAAGATGCTGTCTATGACCTTTAAAGGCCTTAACAATTTAGACTCACATAAAAGACCATCCCTCCCTATGTGCCTACTACAGTTAGGGATGTGCAAACCCCCCCCCCCCCGGTATTTTTCGGGTTCAGGGATGCTGCGCCACCGCTCCCTAGAGCATCACTTGCCCCAGAGTCCCTATCTATACCTTGTGGCTAATAGCCACTGATGGACCTCTGCTCCATATGCTTATCTAATTCCCTTTTGAAGCCGTCCATGCTTGTACTACTATAATCCATTATATTGTAATCCATTATAGTTGGATTACTATAATGCGCTCAATGTTAGGCTGACCTTGAAGACAACCCAGACAGTGCAATTGGTCTAGAGTGCAGCAGTGTTTGAGTTGCCACCTACTGGCTGTTATCTGGCTTAAGATATCCCACCTTGCAGCTACCAGAATCCATTATGTTTCTATAGTAGCTCTCACCTTCTGGAACTGGCTC
This sequence comes from Gekko japonicus, assembly GCF_001447785.1. NCBI lineage: Eukaryota > Metazoa > Chordata > Lepidosauria > Squamata > Gekkonidae > Gekko > Gekko japonicus. The sequence goes on from NW_015161443.1 coordinate 326,616, forward strand.
CCCAAAGAGATAAGGGGGTCACCATCTTTAGAAGTTTTTGGGAGGCTCTGTAAATCTGTTCTATTTACTATGGCTTTTAATGGGGTGTAGGTGGCAGGCATGGCATTTAAAGGGATCGTGGTCCCTTTCTAATGCCTTCTCCAAGCCGCAACTCCGTGAGTGAACTCCAAAGGTGTTTAAAGGGTTCACTGTCGCCAAGTGGCAAGTTCACCTAAGCAGTGAGTTCACTGCAATCCCTTTTAAATGGGATTCAACTATCCAGGGATTCCTAAAAATTCCTGAATATTTTTGGGATTTTTCAGGCTTGCCCATTTTGGATAGCTGAAATTCAACCGCAATCTATATCCAGCTGAAAGAATATCTGGAAAATACCAATAAGGTATTATTCAGATATATTTTTTACTCGGATTTAGCTGAATGCACACCCCTAACTACAGTGTTTGAGTTGCCATCTACTGGCTGTTCTCTGGTTTAAGATATCCCACCTGGCAGCTACCAGAATCCATTCTATTTCTATAGTAGCTCTCACCTTCTGGAATTGGTCCCCAAAGAGATAAGGGGATCGCCATCTTTAGAAGTTTTGGGGAGGCTCTGTAAATCTTTTCTATTTACTATGGCTTTTAATGGGGTGTGCTATGGGAAAAAAACCGTCCCTGTCAAAAGCTCTGAGACATTTTTTTTCAAGTACCTGATGTGAATGCTAGAGACCGCTGCACACCTGCCAGGAAGTACTTGCAGTCACTGGAAATAAGTGCCTGGTAGTGGTTCTCTTATGCCAGGGGTCATCATGGTCTTCTTTAATGGCAACTACTTCTGAATAGTAAAAATATCCCATGCTATTTCCCCCCAGCCCTGACCTGTATAGCTCAAAGTAGTCCAATTTTGTCAGATCCTGGAAGCTGAGCATGGGTGGCAGGCATTTTGGTGGGAGGGGGTTACTTGGGATTTTTTAAATACTGTGTATGTTTTTAAATTTGGAACTGAAAGGCCAGCTTGAGCCACAAAGGAATGGTGTGGTATAAACATTTTAATAAACAAACAAACTTGGGCATTACTAGTCTACTTTTCACCAGATCTGATGCCAGAAGGTATTCTTGGATGTAAATCTAGCAGAACTACTGATATACTTTCACAATACCTATTGCAAAAAATGTCTTTGGCTTAATGTTGTCACAACAATTTGTAAAAAAAAAATGGGGGGGG
>NW_015161443.1:327833-331204 GCF_001447785.1 Gekko japonicus
GAAGTTACCAGCCCGGATTAAACATATAAGGAATCTTGAGGGAAAATGTTTTCAATAAGAGTAGCAAAATGTGTGGCAGGGGTTTCACATGTCCTGCCCTGGGTCTCAAAAAGTGATGGCAACTCCCCCTTCCTGCCATCTCAAGATTGCTATGGGAAAAAAACCGTCCCTGTCAAAAGCTCTGAGACATTTTTTTTCAAGTACCTGATGTGAATGCTAGAGACCGCTGCACACCTGCCAGGAAGTACTTGCAGTCACTGGAAATAAGTGCCTGGTAGTGGTTCTCTTATGCCAGGGGTCATCATGGTCTTCTTTAATGGCAACTACTTCTGAATAGTAAAAATATCCCATGCTATTTCCCCCCAGCCCTGACCTGTATAGCTCAAAGTAGTCCAATTTTGTCAGATCCTGGAAGCTGAGCAGGGTTGGACGTGGTTAGAATTTGAATGGGAGACCATCAAGGAGGTCCAAGGTTGCTACACAAAGGCAGGCAGTGGTAAGGTCACCAAAAGTTGGCTGCGACTTGACAGCACTTCTGTCCTAGAAACAAAATATGGACTAGTAAAGGCACACGAAATGCAGCTGTCAGCTAAGCAGCGCAGGGAAAATCCTATGAAATGTGAAAAGTACTGAGAAACGTGGAGTGATTTCAGCAAAGTACTTTTATTCAGAAGGAACAAGACTTTTTCCCCAAACATCCCTGTCAAAAGCTCTGAGGCATTTTTTTCAAGTACTTGATGTGAATGCTAGAGACCACTGCACACCTGCCAGAAAGTACAGTGAGATTTCACAAGGAGAGCTTGCACAAATGGTTGCCATACCTTATTGGGTTCTTAGGCATGCAGTCACTGGACTGGTAGTGGTTCTCTTATGCCAGGGGTCATCATGCTCTTCTTTAATGACAACTACTTCTGAGTAGTAAAAATATCCCATGCTATTTTCCCCCAGCCCTGACCTGGATAGCTCAAAGTAGCCCAATTTTGTCAGATCCTGGAAGCTGAGCAGGGTTGGCCGTGGTTAGAATTTCGATGGGAGACCATCAAGGAGGTCCAAGGTTGCTACATTGGTCGTGCACGTGGTACAAAATGAAACCTTGAAAAAGAAAAAAAGCCTAGATAAGATCTTCTTGGGGACACACAAGCTACTCTGCATCAGCTGGCAAGTTACTTGTTGGAGACCCCTGTCTTATGTAGTTAGGAGCTCAACTGCCTGGCATTTATTTCAGAGACTGAATGCCTGCTATCCCAAAAGACTATTCTTTGGCCAGCCAAGGTATCTCCTCTTAGGGTGCGTTCAGACGGGCAACTAAGTTACCAAAAGTTGGCTGCGACTTGACAGCACTTCTGTCCTAGAAACAAAATATGGACTAGTAAAAGCACCCGAAATGCAGCTGTCAGCTAAGCAGCGCACTGAAGGAGGCATGCGCGGTGGGTTTTTTAAAAAAAACGTTTTGCGCATAGGCGTCACAGCATGTCCTTTTGAAGGAGGCGCGCGGTGGTTGTTGTTTTTTTTAAAAAAAAACTTTTTTCACACGCACATAGACGTGACAGCACATTCTTGTTGATCCGTGCATGTGTAGAGATTTTTTAAAATGGCGCCCGCTTGGAATGGTCTGACATCAGACCACCCCGACGGGAGGATTGTGCACTGGTGGAACGATCAGATGGGTGAAAGTCCACAGTTGTCCCGCAGGTAACCGAAACTTCCAGATTTGAAGTGCTATCTTTTAAGTATGGCTCTGAAGCGCAGCAAAACGGGATGTCCATGGAAGAGGGACATTTCCCAGATATTTGTGTCTGGACATTACCTTTAGATCCGCAAGGCAATCGTGCCTCACGCAGATCTAAAGAGCCATCCGATCGGACTCTTAGAGATACTATTGATGGAAAAAAATAGAGCTGGAAAAGTTTAATAGCTGTAAGCTGTTGTAAAATTACAGGAGGTGTATATTTAATGTAATAAATTACCTCTGAGGTGGAGCAGATCCTCCCTCCAGAAGATGGTGAACTTGGCACTTCTCACGGAACCCAATAAAATTTACAACTGCCTAAGTGAGGTATTAACAAGGCAAATCAGACTCGTTTAACAATGCCACCCGACACAGCGCTCCAAGAATGCTGCCCGCGCGGTCTGAAAGGCAGACATACCTTTCAAATGAAAGGGAACTGGGATGCCTCGGAATAGGACCTCAGAAGGCCTTCCTCCTGTTACCCCACACCTGTCAGACTCAGTGGCTCCAGAGGAGGATGTGGTCTTTTAAACTGACACCCAGAGAAGAATGATGAACAATTGCCAAAGGGTATAGCCATCATCACCAAAGCAAACCCATGTCAAAAGAACAGAGCTGGAGTTTAAAATGCGCTCGAGGGAAGGTATTTCCATTCAGGGTTTCTGAATGGATTCCAAGCAGATACCCAGAGAGCAGTTTATTTGTGTATTTATTTAAGTAATTTGGGTGCAGGATCAACAGACAGAAAATCCACACCAAGAAAAAAAAGCCAACAGCCATAAAACCTAGCAAGAACAACACTCAAACAATTACTCAACCCACCCTGACTAGGACTAGGATCTGGGTGACCTAAGTTCATATCTGCTCTCTGTCCTGGAAGCTCACTGTGTGACCTCAGACTCTCTCTCTCCCCCTCTCTCTGAGTTAGGGTTGCCAGACCCCCTGTTAGAGGCAGGGTCCCCTGCTCCCAGGTCCTTCCTCCCCGCCACCAATCAGCTGGCTGGCGGAGAGAAACTTACCCTGAAAAAGAGGGCGATCCATCTAATGTGCAGCGACATATCTAGGTCACTGCCCAAGTGACCCAGAAGTGATGTCATTACATCTGAAATGGCGAGGTGATGCTTCTGGTATTTGGGCAAAACCTCTATGGTAGAAGCCAAATTTATTATAGAGCTTTTGCCCAAATATCAGAGCATCACCCCGATGTCCCAGACATATTGATGTCACTTCCAGGTCACATGGGCAGTGACATGGACACGTCACTGTACATCGCCTGGGCCTCCCTGCTGCTCCCAGTAAGTCCCCCCATCCCCCACCATTTGTCAGGAGGGACCTGGAAATCCGGCTCTGAATCACTCTCCCCCTCCCCCGAGTCTCAGTCGCCGTGCCCTTCCTTGGGCTCCCCCAAAGGTCTGCCTCGTTGGGGGCCCCCCCGAAATTGGGCTTGTAGCGGCGGCAGCAGCAATGAGCCGGTGATGAGCACTTCAAGTGCTCCAACCAATGGCCTGCTTGGAGGTGGGGGGGGGAGGGAGAAGAGAGAGAGTGAGAGAGAGCCGGGCGATCGGCAGCCACAGCTGCCATCGCCGGCCTTCTGCTGGGTGCGGGGGGGGGCCTAGGGTGGGGGAGGGAAATCGGGCCGTGG
>NW_015161443.1:331285-344902 GCF_001447785.1 Gekko japonicus
GGCCGCTCACCTCCAGCGGCCTTCAACTGGGTGGGTGGGTGGGGTGGGCGGGGAGGGAAATTGGGCCGCAGCTGCCGCCATGCCGTTCAGATGCAGCGTTCGTCTCCTGCCTCCCAGCCAATGGCATGGCAGCAGCCTTGAGCGGCAGCTCGCCAGCCAATGGCTGACGGAGCACATTTTGTCTTACGCTGTGTCATACTCAATTATATATAAGGGAGAGATGACACACAGAGAGACCTCAGCAGATCGGAATGACCAAGCTGGCGCATATGGAAGTAAGCAGTTCCTTAAATACCCTGGCCCCAAAGTGTTCAGGGCTCTAAAACTAGGGGAAAACAACAACAGTGCACTGTAGGTCTTCTAGTACTGGAGAGATATGTTTCTGATAACTTGTGTCTGTTAACGGTCTAGCTGTTGCATTCTGCACCTACTAGGGTTACCAGCCTCAAAGTGGAGTCTGGAGATCTCCCTGAATTACAACTGACCTCAAGGTTACAAAGATCTACTCCCCTGGAGGAAATGGGAACTACAGAGGGCAGACTCTATGGTGTACCATAGAGTTTAGGAGAAACAGAAGTCCTAGAGTGACATCACATCTTCGCTGAACTCCCAGTCACTCCAAAACTCTGCCCTCCTCTTGGTCCTCTTCAAAATCTTCAGGAAGTTTCAAGCCAGAGCTGGCAACCCTAGACACAATCAAAGTTTCCCTATGGTGTGCCAAGACAGCGCCTTGCAAAGTCCATTGCAATAGTGACATAAGTTTGACCATCCCAATCTAATAGGCAGGACAGGTAGTGAAGTACTGGGGGCATCAGGCTAATCACCCGTTTCTCTATTTCTGTACTAGTGAATGAACTGAAGGTGTTTTGTTCATTCATATGTATGGGACAGGGGATAGGAACGTCAGCTTCAAGAGAAACATCTGGAAGAGGAAACACAATTACTTCTTTATGTATACAATCAGATATGTGAGGGGTGAGGTTAAATTAATTTTTGACTAGGACAGCAAGAGCTAGAGGTGGCCCTGCATGGAAGGCCAATTTCCCCGACTTTTATCTCCCATCATCTCAAATGTTTGCAGCTTGCAAGTTTTGTGTGTGTGTGTGTGTGTGTGTGTGTTACTCTTAGAGTTATGTGCAAAAGCATGTCCTTCTATGGTTGGGCAAGGTGATTCTGATTATGCACCAAGTACTGAATTCCCATTTAAGGTAGCAAATGACTGACATGTTCAGGCCTAAGTGGGATGATTTCTTTATACCCATTATATGACTGACACTGACTCCTGAACCCGCAAATTAACGAAGTCCATGAAAAGGTGGCATGGCTATACGCTAAGGAGAAGATTCAGGCACAATTTTGAAAGCTGCCTGGTTTGATCTGAATATCCGCATTTTGACTTTGTTTCTCTCTGTCTTTAATTGTGCACCAATTTCTCCCCCCTCACATCATTTTTTCTCAATAAAATTTTATTTTTGTGTTGATTGTGTCTATGGCATATAAATGTCATACAATGCATAAAAAGCATAAAATGGTTTTAAAATGTGTGCGGGGAAAAGAGCCATACAGAAGCAGGCATTGGCTCTGCATGGAATTGCCAACCTCTGTTGGGTCCTGGAGGTCTTCCGGAATTACAGAGATCAGTTCCCCTGCAGAAAGTAGCAACTTTGGAGAGTAAACTCTACGGCATCACACCCCTGCTGAGCTCCCTCCCCTTCCCAAACTCCCCCCTCCCCAGGCCACACCCCTAAATCTCCCGGAATTTCCCAACCCAGGTACCCTGGGGACTACATTTCCCACAGTGCCCCAATTCACACTCCCTTGGTTGCATTAGAAACTGCTGATAGAAAAAAAAGAGAAAGAAAGAGGTTCTCCTCCAGTCCACCTACTTAGTCATAGAATCATAGAATGTTAGAGTGGGAAGGGACCTTGCAGGTCATCTAGTCCTTTGACCCATTGACCTCTTGCCCAGGCAGGCCAGCAGGAACAGCAGCAGCAGCAGCCCCAGTCTGTATCCATGTACCATAGGAAGTGTGTGCAGGGGGGTATTTTTAAAAGTATACATTTTTTCTTGAAGTGAAGACAAAGAAAAAATTGCCTGACTGAATAACACAATTTTTTTTGCAATTGCTAAGCATTAGTGCCTTATTGCTAAACCAAAACAGCCCAGTGTAAGTCTCTACTAATCTCCTGCTGCTTATATGAAATTGAGTCACTGAACATCAGCAATACAACGGAAACCAAAATGGTATTTGAATTCATGGTGATGATGGTAGACTACAAAAATAGTAAACCTTTCAGGCAGTTTTTGTGAGTTCACGGGAATCTGTGGTTCACAAGCTGGGTTCTTCCACATGCAGGTTGCCTATTATAGGCTTATGTGCTAGCTATACTTGCCAAAGGTATAAATCTCTTTGCGCATAAACAGCAACACTTTTGACCAGTGTTGATGCTTTGGCTGCATTGTCAAGAGATATAAAAACAGTAACCTCCGCAAAGTTTATTAAGAGACAGCCAGTATTGGTGTAGTGGATAGCGTATCATGCTAGCATGTCATACTGTGGAAGTTTAAATCCTAATGTATCTTAATAGCTGTAATTTCTTTCATTGTTGGTACTTAGAAGTGTGTCCCATTAGGGAGTCCATAGCCTGTTGCTGGGTAGACTAGGCCCCTTATAACTGAGGCCAAACTACATATTCATGTTTTTAAAGAGTTGGGTGTATTGAGTGGAGCGGAGTATTCTGTGCATGAGGAACAGCAAAAATTGAGAAATAACTAATCACAAGTGCTGTTTCAGTGTAGGAAAATAGCTTGGGGGGGGGACACAGGAGCCTTCCCCCCCAGTGGCATTCCAAGCCCATTATGTTTTTCCAAAAAAAACATTCCCCGTTGCTGCTGTGTGGCTGTAGAGAAACTGATTCTGGACCCAGCTTTTAAAATCTGAATGTGTTGTTTAGCCTAGAAGCAGAAAGCAAAGCAGGGAGAGAGAAAAGGGAAGGAGGAGAAAGCAGAATAGGGTTTTCAGAAGGACAGAAGAATAAAACCTTATACTCTAAATTCTGCCTTATGTTCCCTGATTCAACCTAACAAACAAATAAACCAATTCTTACTCTGCTATGAAGCTTTACTGGGTGATCTCATTTTTTGGCGAGAATAAAAAGGAAAAGGGAAAGCCATGGGTGCTGTCTTGATCTCCTTGAAGTTAGGGTGGGATTGAAATGTGATAATGAGATAGAAAATAAACTGCTTTCTCCCAATATAAACTTCAATATATCACTTAAACCTAGCTGAATTTTCCTCCCCACACTCAAATTTAGGGTTGGATACTGGGAGGCTAGGATGCAGGCTTATGCAAATAGTGTTCTACAGTGCCACAATATCCATTCTGGCTACATAACCAGAGATGACATGACTATATCGCAGGACACTCTAGGATTTTCCTGAAACTCTATGGTAAAAACCTTAAAAGTTTCAGAGGAATCCTAGAGTGTTCTGCCATTTTCCCCCCCTCCTCCTACTGCCCTGTTGAGCAGTGGCAGGGGACCAAGACTGAGACAGGGAGGTTGCCTTCCAGAGTGGGCAATCTGGCCTTCCTACTCAAATCTAAAATAGTTCCCCTATACATGTTTATTGGAAAGGCAGCCCAGCTGTGAGGATGCTATCAAATTTTATAATCTCCTGGTTTCATTTCACTTGTCCCTTGTCCCACAAATCTTGTCTAGTAATAATTATTTCCCATTAAAGCTATTCAATTTTTAACATGATTTTTGCATTCATTGTGTATAGCTGCATGGCATATAATATATAAATTTTGTTAAATTGTGTAACTAATAACTTGGGACTTCCATCAACAAAAATGGATTCCGGTCTGGCTAAGATGGAGGACTGAAGCGTTTCGCGATCGTGCGAAGCGAGCGACGGCCACTTTTGACAGTTTGGGCAATACATAGCCCAACGCATCACTCCCCAGCGAGGGGGGGGGTGGTCGCGTCACTTCCAGGTGACATTGTTGTGGCATGCGAGCGCTACACACCCACGCACTCCCGGAGCAGCGCTGGAGTCCCCCGCTCTAGCGCCACTTCGGACTTGGCAACCCTATTTGTAACAGTTCCTTCCTTTTACAGCAGGACCTTCAGCTCTCTCCAGGCTTTTCCTGGGGTCCTCTGGGAACAGCGTTTTAGGAGGCATTTTGGGTTGTAGGAGGGGGGAGAGTCAGGCTCCAGACTTTAGGCCTTGTCAACTTCACATCATGCCAGAGGGAAAAATATACTTCCCAAAACGATTACCAAGAAAGAAGTATGTTTTCATTGGGTCCATCTGGGCACATTTCCATCACATTTAGGTCAGTTTTGTTACTGGTTTGGTGTCAAGTTGTGCTTCTCAAATAGTTATAGTCAATCCAAATTTTGAGATTGAGGGCTGATTGCATTGGCTCATCCCTAATATTCACTTCCTTCTGTTCCGCCTTCTGACCGATGCTATCCAATTAGCCTTGTTCCATTCAGCAATCATCAAGGATTAATGTATGGATGTTCATCTTTGAATAATTTAATAATACCATTAAAAACCAAGGACCACACAGACAGAGTGACCTAGTAGATAGCTAAGTTCATGTTTCAGGCTTCTCAGCCTCCTTTTGTTCTGTCTACCTTGTGGAATCAAGCTGCGCCCAGATACACTTAATAACCACATAACCCTCCCAGGCTGTGTCCTGATAAGACCACATAATGATCTGAAGCTGTGTCTAGATTACTCAATGACTTTCATAATGACCACATAATCATCTGAAGTTGTGTCCAAATAATTCAGTGACCATACATTATGATCCTCAGAGGCTGTGTCCGGATATAATTGATGATCACATAATCACCTGAAGTTGAGTCTAGACTCATTTAATAACCACATAATTTTTCTGAAATTGTCCGATTCACTTAATAACCACATAATTACTTGAAGTTAAACCAGATACATTTAATGACCAACATAATCTTCCGAGGCTGTGTCCAGATTCACTTAATAACCACATAATCATCTGAAGCTGTGTCCAGACATGCTTAGAGACCACATAGTCATCTGAAGCCTCCAGAAAATGACCCCATAATTTTCTGTGGCTGCATCCCAATACAGCCATAATGACTGCATAATGTTCTGAGATTTTCAAAGACTACTCCTTTTCATGCACTTCCAACATTCAGTAGTTGTTCCATTGTTAATGTATTATCAAGAACTATCCCATTCATCCGAGGCATTCAGAAATACTTCCTGTGCTTTGTTAGTTAGGTTTACACAATTTTCCGAATATTTGCCTTGTGTGCAACACCAGGCTGCATTGGCCAGGTTGCATATCTTGTACCTTGAAGCCCTGAGACGCAAGTCTGCAAAATGTTCTCTCTCGCATGGTAAGAAAGATGGGGTAGGATGGTGAAATCCATAGGAGGCAAAATGCAAAGGACCTTTCTGAAATCATTTAGCTCAAGCCTAATTGCTCTATGGAAAACAGACTAATTAGTTACTACAACATCGTCTTCATGAGGATTGCAAGGCAAGCGACATTTTTCAATTTCAGATCACTTCATCTGCATAAAGGTAGCTTTCTTTGATGTCTTTTTTTGATTGCACATTGAAAAAAAATACATTTCCTATTCAGTACTTCCAAATAAACCAATCCCATGAATAGCATGGACTGGTTCGATTGTTATCTTTTAGCCAAGCCCAAGTCTTCTAGCATATATAAAGGAGAATTTCTGATGGTCATATCAAAGGGGTTCCATTCTCTTGCACTCTCTGGGGAGCTTTTTCCAGCATCTCCTGTTTTGCTTCAGCTACTTTGGTTCCAGTTCTGAAGAAGCTATCATGAGTCGACAGTACAGTTCCAGATCCTTCAACGGAAGACGGAGTTACTCATCTCCCTCAGCCTTCAGCACTGGATTTAGGGATGGCATCAGAAGTGGTGGCTACACCAGCATAAGCCACTATAATATGGGGCGAAGCAGGAAACTTTCTGGTGGAGGTCTTAGTGGATATGGAGGAAGTTCTGCTGGATATAGTACAGGCTTTAGGGATTTTGGTAGCTTAGCTTATAGTTCTGGGCCTGTGGATTTGGGTCCTGGAACTGGCAGGTCTGGTGGTTTTAGTAGTGTAAGTACAGGAGGCCACAGCCGACTTGGAGGATACAGCAGCCAAAGCCTTGGAGGTTTTAATAGACGCGGGGGCTTCAGCAGCCGCAGTCTTGGTGGTGGTTATAGCAGAAGCTATAGGATTTCAGGCTTTGGGACCCAAAGCCTAGGCAGCAGCTTCTATAGCAGAGGTGCTGTTGCTGGTGATGGTGGACCGTATGAGCCCCTCAACCGCTACGGTGTAAGTGGCGGGATCCACGGGGTCCGAGTCAATGCAAACCTCTTGCGGCCCCTCTGCATACAGGTTGACCCAGAGATCTCTCGAGTGAAAGAGGAAGAGCGAGATCAGATCAAAACCCTCAATGACCAGTTTGCTGGTTTCATCGACAAGGTGAGGTGATATGCTAATTCTCTATTTTAATGTGTTTTTTTAAAAAGAAATTAATAAATTACAATATAGCCTATCAAAGTACAGTAAAGGGACAAAGATAAAATCTCCCTCACCTATTTTTGCTGCTAGGAAAACTTAAGAATGATAATCTTTAGGACTGTTCATTTGATAGTTTTTCATCAGACTTTCAACCAGAGTGTCAGCTAAGCATTACTAATGCTTTTATGTAAGGTTATTCCTTGATAGGCTCTAATATGTTTTTGTAGGCAATAACCTAGTGAGTAATGCTGCTGTATAACTTACATTCCCTTTATTTGGATAGAACTCAGCATACAGCATTTCTACAATCCCTGTAATATTTTAATAAACTGCCCCATGGAGGCAAAAAGTGGTTGCACACCAGGAGTGTCTCATAACTTGCACTCATCAGTGGGTCACCACATTAGTAATAGTGTACAAAATACCAAAAAAAACCTCCAAACCCAGATGGCTTCCCTACAAAATTGCTGGAGTAACTCAAAAGTATCTCCAATATAGCATCTTTAAATCAGTTGGCTCCGTGGTGCCAAGTTTATTCTAATGACTCTGATTTTTAGTGGGATGTGGAAGGAATGGGAGCAGATTAAAAGATAACTGGTTTCAAAACGAATCAGGTTAGGAAGTTTGGGAAGATGTTGCTTGTCTCTGAGCATCTCCTGAGCATTTACAGAGTAAAATTCTGAAACTCTTGCAGGACCCCCCCTTCCTGCCTCTCCTCTCTTCAGATTTCTCTTTGAACGCAATGGAATTGATTAGAAACACACTCTAAATTCCCCAAAAAGAGGAAAAGAAACAGATTATTGGCTTTCAGGGAGAAATTGGTTAAAGAGGAATTAAGATAATTTATCTTAACAGAGCTACTTAATTGGGTTGATTTAACCATTAAAAAAAATCAACTTAAAAAGTGTCCTGAGTAACAAGACATAAATGTTTAATCTTTTTAAAAATAGTATTTAAATATATACACCTAGCAGTACTGGTATAAATTGCAGGTGCCAAGGGCCATTTTAGAAGAGGCATCCCTTTCTGTATCACAGAAAGCTGATTATTAAGATGATGCATATTGTGCTTCTTCTCCTTACAACATCTATTTGCTTTTCTCAGCTGCAAATATTTGCAGATGTTACAGATTAATCCTCTCCCAACTCATTCAATGAATCTATTATTTTCTTTACTGAGCAACAGTCCTGATACATGGTTTGTGCCCCCAATTATATATGCCTCTGTTTTGTTTGCTTGACCTTCTCTGTTCCATAACATGGAATAGCAGTTGCTATACATGCCTAACTAGAAATTAGAACTAGAATCCCTGTTTTCATCAAATAAGAAATGGGTAAGAAAGCTGTGGCAATTGCTGGGTCCACTTCCAGTCTAAATCAGATATCAGATTTATTTTAACCTGGCAGTTCATCATTGCTGGACATGCCTGTCTGAATCAACTGCTTCGGGAGGTGGTGAGCTCCCCCTCACTGGCAGTCTTTAAGCAGCAGATGGACAAACACTTGTTAGTGATGCTCTAGGTGAATCCTACATTGAGCAGGGGGTTGGACTAGATGGCCTACACGACCCCTTCCAACTCTGTGATTCTATGCAGTGTACACTAGTACAGATGCATATTGTGTTGAGAAGCTGGTATGCTTTTCTGCCTGACACATTCTCAACTTCACAACCTATCTGACATATTCAGTTGCTGCATTCAGTCCACTTCTGCCATCCACACTAGTTGGTCAAATGCTGGAGCATCATGCTTCTCCCACTCCCAAGATGGGAGTGTTTGATTATGGAGCTGTTTACTAAAGAATCTTGGAATGTCTACGTAATCTTACAGCCCTATCCTGCCCCCACAACGTTCAGACTTTAGAAGGGCACTTCTTCATCTGAATGTTCCCAGTTTCTTTATGGTTAGCAAGTGTGCTGTACTTTAGGACTACGTAAATGGATACTATTTCACTCTTGCTATTTCACTTGTATAAATGGATACTAGTTCACTCTATTTCATTTTTATTCCACAACACAGTTCATGTATTTAAGAACATTAAAGCCCCACCTCCTCTGTAGCTGTTACAGGAGACAAGCAAACTATTAGACTGCTGCATTGCATAGCCTCCAATCATACTGTAGGCTCCAGGATAATATATGACAATTCTCTAGCATTTTGCTTTTCTTTATGTTTATGGCTACCCATAACAATATTGTATAAGGTAAGCCACATCCCTTTGTATTTAGGTTCCAAGTTCTTCAAACTGTGATTAAATTTCTCACAAATAGATTCACCCTGGATTTTCATTATAAGAAGTGCCTCATTTGCATTAAAGAAGAAAGAAATGATTGACAGTACATATCATATGAAACAAAGCATAATTGTTTGGGATTTGAAGCTGTCATCTCTTTATTTTCTAAGCCATTCTTTTTTCTGTTTTGTAAATGCATCAAATGGTAATGTATGGAGGGCGGGGTCCAATTGGACTCATGAATTCAACAATTTTTTAAGCAATAGGTGTTTGTTTATAGATTGTAATGGTATGGTATCACTCTGGCACCTGTTCTATTACAGGTTAGGCACTTGGAGCAACAGAACAAACTTTTGGAAACTAAGTGGACCTGCCTTCAGCAAGCAGAACCTGAACAAAAGAACACTATTGAACCCATGTTTGATAACTACATCGCCACCCTGAATAGGCAGCTGGGGATTTTGTTGAATGAACGGGAACAGCTACAGTCGGAGCAAACCAAATTCCAGGATCTAGTTGAAGAATATAAAAGCAGGTAAACTGAGAGTAAAAGTAACAACAAGTTGCATATTTCTAAGGCCCAATTTTTCAAAACAGCAAAGAAGAGTACCTTCTACCCCTTATTTCCTCTGACATGGAAATGCTTAACTTCCATCTTTGTCTATGTGTGCTGCTTGTAGTTAGCTCCTAGTCACTTCTTTTGCTAGAGGGACAACCTTTTTAGCAATAGCATCCAGCAGACACTAAGAGCACTACAGTATCCATGAGTAGGGTTGCGAACCTCCAGGTAGCACCTGGAGCTCTCCTGCTATTACAATGGATCACCAGATGATCAAAATCAGTTCCCCTGGAGAAAACGGTTGCTTTGGAGGGTAGACCCAATGGCATTGTACCCTGCTGAGTTCCCTCCCCTCCTCAAACCCCTCCTCTTCTGTCGCCACCCCCAACATCTCCAGATATTTCCCAACCCAGAGCAGGCAACCCCTATCCTTGAGGTAGTGAAAGAATGTGCATGCAGAAATTGATCCCAATCTGGACAGTTTGCTTGCCACTAAAAGCCATTGCAAAATCTCTAGAAATGCGGCTGAATTTTGGGACTTTCTTTTGGGTTCTTTTATCCACAGGCTAAAACTATAACGTGCTTTGCCCAACATACAAACTTTGATGGGAAAACAGATGTCAGTTCAGCTTGTTAAAAAGTAGCATTTCTCCCCTAATGCTGCTGCAGATGGTTGGCCATTCCTTTGTTCTATTGACCATTCAGAATGGTCAACTGATGTTCCTCAGTGTCCTGTTGTTGGGTGTGTGTGACATGTTAGGATATTCCAGTGGGAAGAAGAGTCTTGTAATGTACAAAAATTTAATAAAAGTGATAAATATTAGACAATAATCCCTTGATAGCTTTGTTAAGTACTGTGAAAGCTTGGAAAAGGTAATCCCTCCCAGCTGAGGGAAGGGACCAGGTTAGTTTGGAATAGAAAGATAAAGGTGCCTACAAAGATTGTGAGTTGTGCTTTTCTTGCATATTTGTAAATAAAGAAAATATTAGAAGAATGTTAAGACTCCAGTGCTCTCTCCTCCAAAGGCCACCAAAATCCATACCCTTAGATCTTCAAAAACCGGCATACGTTAAAAAACTGACCTCACAGCTAACAAGGCTGTTGAGATGATTCAGAATAGTAGAAGTAACAGGGTAAAAATACCAGTAGAAAAAGATGCAAGGTCCCACCTCATTTATCAGTGAGATGTTAATTTGCCATTAAACATTAAACAACCTTCAAACAACCTTTAAAAAAACATTCAGAAAATTTCAAAAAGACAGGAGTGGAATATATGGACTCTACAAAATCAAAAGAACCCCAAATGTATATAGTCATGCATTCTTTCTTTTTTTTAAAAAATGACCTCTTGAACCAGGCTGTGGTTCCCTGCAGAACTGTATCTTCTGATCATGCTGACTGAGTTGGAGGACCATTTTTGCTCTAAACAACAGTCTTCACAAGATGAGGGTGGAAGGGTCCATTCTAGTCAGGATGACACTTCTGAGGACAATAACAGTGCTTAGCAAGCAGGTTCTTGTGTGATGGTTGCAAACACGGCATCAAAAAGAGGGACACTAATTCTGGGTTCACACCGTTGTTCTGAATTCCCCCCCTTATTATTTGCACAGCCACCTTTAGTACACCATGTTTAAGTAAGGTACAGGGCAAATGCTGAATCTCTACTGTGTTGTTCTTCCTTGTATTCTACATTTCTATCTCATCCTTTCTTCAAATGGCTCATGGGTTTCTATTTGGAAGAACTAGTGAGGAGAAGCTGCTAAACTGTGAAGTCAAATCAGAAGCCTGAGGGAGGTGGAAGTTTGGCTGGAAAGTGGTGGAAAGGCAAATTGTCATAGCCCCTCTTCCCTGATACTAGTCCCCTCACAGCCTTAGTACCTCGTTTATGTTAGGAGAAACCTACACAATTACATGCAGTGTGAGTGATGAGCCCAACATTGTCTCCCTCACCTTGGTTTCCCCCCGTTTGCACTGCAGTTAGTTAGATCTGGGAGTACAAACTCTCAGGGACTTCTCTCTTTTTCTTTTGATTTAAAGGTACGAAGAGGAAATTAATCGACGTGTGTCTGCAGAAAACCAATTTGTTGAGCTGAAAAAGGTTAGTCAAGGAATTAGAGGATGCAGACTGGCCATTACAATCTTATTCTACTCATGAACTTCCAGAGGAGTTTGTCCAGCCTATAAAGGAAACAGAATGTTTGTCTACAGGAGCCTTTGATGAGATCTGACTAGGCGGTTCTTATGTTTTTATACAATAGTGGTCAATCATATCTGCATTTCACTGATGGTGCCAAGTAAGGTTGCCAGGTAGTCAATTATGGAAGACAGTCTCTATAAGGTAATAGAAACAGACCCGAAGGAAACTGCAAAAGAGGTGCTAAATAGCCAAATGATACAAAGTGTATTCAGTGTTCATCAGACAATCAGTAACCAGTAATATCGTCATGGAAAATTTCATAATAGTTTCAAAGTTTTTAATGATCTTCTCCAGAATGACATATCATTTCGTTGGAACTTCCTCTGAACAATGTTTCTTTACTAATACAACATCAGGTGATGCCTGGAATTATTGCCTCTTCTTCAAAAACATTCAGACTATAGTGGTCATTGAGTTCACATTCTAAGCGGGCAAAGAATAGGGTCAAAGATCTAAGTCGCAATACATGCCTTTTCTCTTTCAGGATGTCGATGGTGCATATGCTTCTAAGGTGGAGCTGGAGGTGAAACTGGAAACCCTAAGACAGGACCTAGATTTCTTCAGATGTTTCTATGAGACGGTAAGGAATTTTTATGCAGCAATTATTCTTTCTTTCTCTTCTGAAAAAAAAATCATCAGGGAGGGGGAAGGCAGCCAGAGGGACTTACACTGCTTCTATCCCGCTCCCCATCCAATGTGAAATTACAGGGGGGGGGGGACAACGACTTCCTGCATCCTCAGAGCATACCAAAAGACTCTGGCAAAGGCAGACACAAGTGTGATTCTTGCTATTTCTGCCATCTCCGAAACAGCACAAACCTCTCTTTTCCCTCCCTTGAGCTCACTCTGCATCTCGGGATAGAAAATGGGCCACTGGCAGCCTCAGACATTAGCAGGCCTTTAAACAAAGCCAGATTCCCTTGCAGCACATGGGTTTACCAAATATGCTTTAAACCATGAATTAGGGCGGCTACAACTACATGCTAAAAGCCCTCCAAGTGCTGGAAGTCTTGTCTCATTTTTGCAGGAACTGGAGATCCTGAATTCCATGACTTATGACACCAGCGTTGTTGTATCCATGGACAACAATCGAGACTTCGACATGGAAGGAATCATTGCTTCTGTGAAAAATCAGTATGAGGAGATTGCCCAGAGGAGCAAGGATGAAGTCAATATTCTGTATGCCACCAAGGTAAGCTTTAGGTAGAATGAACTGAGGTCCAGGGAAGTGAGTTGCATTGATTACCACTGAAGTGAATAAAAAAATAAACCAATCCATTTCCTCATAAAATTTAGTACCAAGAGCTGCAGGATACCTGGGGACGTCATTGCAACAACGTGACAACCAGCCGCCAAGAAATTCAAGACCTGACTTCCCTTATCAAGAGACTCAAGGCTGATATGGAAAATGCCAAAAAACAGGTAAGAAATGAAATTTGTGGAGAAAAGTAAGCAATGGGAATAGGAACAGAAATACAGTGGCATTCATAACTAGGAATGTTAATTAAATTTGGAATACTGTGCATAAGGATTTGATTGAGAATGTTCTCCTCCACTTGTTTCAGTTCTACCACAAATTATCTGCAGTTTAGCACTATTTTTTACTCTAGTTCTTTGTCATTCATGTAATGACCAGACTCCTTTACAGTTTCCACTCTGGTAGGAATCTATATTTTTATCAAGTGCTTTTCTGATTTTGACCTCTCATAACTGAACCATTGTCTCACCCTGCCCCCCTTCACAATTTAAATTTCTCTCATAAGTATCCAGAAGGCAAACCTAAATTTCATACTTACCTCAACTATTTTCCTCATGAAGGACACAAATGCATATACAGATCAACCAATTCAGGTTTCAATCCAACATACAGGTGGAGGGGGCACTGTTTGTGGAATGAAAGTCCTTCATGCCACGGAGTTCTAAAGGGTTCTCTGGCTTTAACACATTTCCTCGTTTCTGAGGAAGAGTCCCTGCTGAGGTGAAATAATAAAATGAAAATTATTTTTCTGGGGCAAATAATGAAACTCCCTTGCTCAGTGTCATTTAGTAGTTCTATAAAAAATTGGAAAGCGAGACAACAATGCT
>NW_015161443.1:344928-365000 GCF_001447785.1 Gekko japonicus
TTTCCCTACCAAGATGTGATAGTGTTGATATGAGGGAAGTTATGCAGATCATGAGTCAGTTACCCTCCAATTTTTTTTTACAGTATGAGGTAGCCAATAAAAACAAAGGTGTGGATCTAACCTTCAGCCTAAGGAGCCTTCCTCTAACTTCAGTGGCTCTTCCATTGGAAAAAAATCTCCTTGGGCTGGAGGAAGACTTCAGATGTTGGTCAGTGGAAGGAAAGGGGTAGGATTCACACCTTGGTGCTGGAGTAGATAGCCTTCTCCTGATCCAGCAAGGTAGTTCCTCTGTTCTTCTGTTAAGTTCCTGAACTATCCAGATATTTACTTCATACTAGGATGACTAGAATATCTAGGAGGACTAGAAGATAAGCACCTCAGTAAAGAGACCGAGTATGGTTCTCAAGGGCTAACTACTTTCCCCCCTGCCTGTCAAGGTTGAGGCATTACAGTCATCTATTGCTGAGACTGAGGAACGAGGGGAGAGCGCCTTGAAGGATGCCAAAGAAAAACATGCTGAGGTGGAGCAGGCCATGCAGACTGCTAAGGATGAGCTTGCTCGCCTGCTCAGAGATTACCAGGATCTACTGAATGTCAAGATGGCTCTGGATATTGAGATTGCCATGTACAAGACTTTGCTGGAGGGAGAAGAGAACAGGTGGGTGAAAAAGAAACACCCCCAACATTGCTAACATTGCTGTTGGGATGTTAATTTCCATTAATCAAGGGGTCCTGAATGAATCAGCTGGAACCAGGAAGGAACACTGTATCAAGTACCTAGCTAAATCCCTTGTTAACTCTTAATCAGCTCTGGATTATGGCCAAGGATGACATAACATTGTTGGACTGTGACAGTATTGCCTCAAAATGCATCAGCATCCCTCAAGATTTCCAAAGTGATATTAACCAGAATACAAAACTTTGAATGTTACAAAGTGAAATATCACCAAATTTTAAATGTCCCCCCCCACCTATAGATTTTCATAAATATGGAGCATTAACAAATATCCCTTTCCTTTCCCCTACAGGTTATGCAATTCTACTTCCGTTAACATATGTAAGTAACTAATGTTGCAACGTCATGTATACATACTTGGGAATAAACCACACTGAATATGATAGGGGTCTTGCTTTTGAGAAAATATGCATAGGAACAGGCTACATAAAATCCATCCTATATAGTCACAAACACAGACTTATCCCCAGAAAACGTACAGTAAGGACGCATAAGTATGAAGACCAGTGTGGTGTAGAGGTTAGAGTGTCAGACTAGGAGTTGGGAGAACTAGATTCGAATCCCCACTCTGACATGGAAGCTCACTGGGTGACCTTGGGCCAGACACACATTCTCAGCCTAACCTACCTCACAGGGTTGTTATGAGGATAAAATGGAGGAGGAGAGACTGGTGTAAGCCACTTTGGGTTCCCATTGGAAAGAAAGCCAGGGTATAAATGAATGAATAAAGTAATTTTGATACTGCAAAATTCCAAATATAAGTCCCAGATGTTTAAAGTTAAATAAAAGCAATTGGGAGGGGAAAATATGCCTCTTAACCCTTATAACCCAATAAGGAAAAGGACTATTAAGGATATTTTTAAACCTTAGAATTTCAGAGGAGGCATGGAGTATTTCTAAGGGGGCCATGCTTCAAATGCCCACTGTAGCTACAGGGGGGAGTGCACAATACTATATTTCCCTGTTTGGAGTCTCAGATATGTGTGCCTGAGTTACAAAATATTTTGATTTCTTCTCTTACAGCTGTAACTGGTAGATCTGCACATGATGGCAGAATTCGTGGAGACGGGTTTGGAGTGAGAGCAGACTACGGCTCTACATCAGGAGGAATACCCAGTTCCAGAAATGCAAGGCATCACAGAACTGGGTACAGTTCTAGGAGTGGAGGAATCCCTTCCCGAAGCTCAGTTGAGCACTCTGCTATCAGTATTGGTGCAAGAAGCAGTGGTGATAGTCCTAGGAGCAGGGGATACAGTTCCAGAAGTGGGGGTCATGGAGCGCACAGGGCACGCATTTCCTCTGCAGGTGATCCTCCAGCCACCTCTAGGGAAATTCGTCGTAGCTCTTCACGTGAAGGCCGTGCTGCTGACCATACAAGAAGCAGCACTAGCTATTCCACTGGTGCCAGCAGATCTGCTGACCACGCAAGAAGTGGTAGCCATGGCTATTCCCCTGATGCCAGAGGGGATCGCAGAGATGTGAGTGGATGCCGCATAGTCCATGGAGGGCACTGCTCCATCATCAGATAAACTTCAGGCCCAGAATGTTGTTTGGGGAGGGGGCGTGTTCTTCTGCTGCTCTGATTAAAAAAAACCACTATCTATTAATGCATCAGTGCAATTGGTTATGAAACCCATAAATGAGAGCTCTGCACATTTGCTTCCTTTCAACCTTTAGCATCTTTGTATGTCAGCAAGATATGTTGATCTACAATACAGTGACTGAATCTTCATCCCTCCAAAAATGGAAATCAGAGTTGATCTACATGTTATGGTTGTGGCTGCCAGGATGCCGCAGAGTACGTTCTCCACCCCTTCCGGCAAAAAACGTTTACAAACTCTTATCATATAATGTGGCAGCATCACTTCATGAGTCTCCATGATTCTGCTCCATGCCAATGGAGGCAGCTGGGACAGGCCCATGGGCATGCACACACCAACAATAATCCTTTACCACATGGTAAGAGCTTGAAAACATTACGGCTGGGGGTAGAAGTGGAGAATTCATCTTGGAGGTGTTTTTAGCAGTACCTGTCCCCACTCTGTCACCACAATGTGCAGACCAGTCCTAAGCTACCTTGATTTCAGAGGGATTACTTAAGCAGTCTGCATCAGAAGCAAAATACAGGGAGAGTGGGGGGAGGGAGGGGATTTTACTTCTGCTTAGCCTGTTTAAGCACACTGAACCTAAGTATGAGTTCTTTAGCCTAAGACTTCCTGATTCAAACACTGAAATCAATGGGACTTACTGTGAAGGTCAAATTACTCGAGACCACTTTGTGAGGATTATTTATCCATCAGCAGCACTCTTTAACCAGCCCCCTGAACTGACAACTAATTAAATTGGGAAATGGAATCTAATGGGTGACGTGGGAGTTTTAAACCTATATTAGTGATTGTGAACAAATGCAGAGCTATGGGGATGTAGTTTTTCAAAGTGGGGCAGGAGAATCAATCTGGTGCTGTTGGCTGCTATAAGAACTCTGATATCTGCTGACTTCCCTTCAGTGAGGCAGCTTGGGCCTCCCCCTTCACCACCAGACTCCAGGCCTTCAGCCAGCTTGATTCTTGCCTGCCTGTCTCCAGATTGCTTGTCTGTCCTTGGGGCTGAGTGCTCGATGGCTCAGCCTTTTACTTGTGTTCCAGTATTTCACTCCTGGTAGCATTCTTCCTGTCCTTATGCTTTGGGAGGTCCTTCAGGAACTGGATTTCATCATTTTTTGGATGACATGACCTGTGATTATGGCATATGATGCAGCAAGCTAGCTGAAGCTGGGCAGGTCTAGGTCTAGTTAGTATTTGCATGGGAGACTACCTGGAAACCTCATGAATACTGCTGTGCGTTCCATGGAAGAAAGCCTGGAGGGATATTGTCATGTCTAATAACAAAGTCCAGGCCCTTGTGCAGATAACTAGAGTGGTGCATGACCACCATATCAGGGGAATCTCCCTGCAAAAGAATCAGCCAGGCTGTGTGCATAAAGACCAGAGAAACAAGAGGCAGGGGCTTTGCCATCCAGTGAGGTTACTACAGAAACCAAAATGGCAATGGAGTTCTCAAGGAATTCCCTCAGGTGCCTGGCAGACAGTGAAGCATCCGCCTTGCATTCCACGGTAGGGCCTAGCGAAGGTGGGTTCCCTCAACGTAATATCAGCTGAGTTTAGGGGTGTTCTAGATGTAGCTGAACAGAGTTGAGAGGAGAGGATGGAAGAAGTTAAAGGGAGGGGGAACTAGGATATGAGGCCCTGTCAGGGACTGGACAAGGGAAAGAAATGATACAAAGGGCTCTCAGGGGTGGAACGCTGGGAGATGAGAAGGGTAGAAGAGGTATTCTTGGAGGAGGAGGCAGTGCTGTAGGGGAAATGATAATGGGATGACAGGTAGCGGAACAAGTAGGGTGGGGATGGGTAAGAGACAATCAGGAAATCCACGGTGGAGGGGCTACTGTAGGGAGTGGTATCTGGTGATGGGAAGCATGTGGGGAAAATAGAGAGATGCAGTGGGGATGGTGATATGACATAATTAAGGGGGGGGGGAGGCAAAGCAAAGGAGGTATGGATTGAAGTGGAACTGAGAACAACTGTTTTTGTCTCAGTCTGGCCAGCTCCATAATTCATGCCTCTGGGCTTATCTACACTAAAAACATCCATCATTTTTCATTGTCACAGCTAAGAAGTTTTACTCAGTAGCGTAGATACAGCAACCTTCTCCCCTTCCTCTACACTTTTATGCTACTCCTTTAAACAGATGCAATTATCACCAAATCCTCCCTGATTAGTCGGTAGTGCAGATATACCTCTTGTGCTCTCTGCTATAGCGGTCTGCCTTCCTCAGCCGAAGGAGCTGCAAATAGCGAATTGGTTTCTGACCACTTGAACAAAGTACTTGCATTTGATGTTTATTTCTGCTTTGCTGCTCAATATGCATGGAAGAAAGGTGGTTGATTTTTGTATATTTATGCGGTTATTGTTAACCTTCCCCTCTATGCATATCCATCACTTGTCAAATGTTTCTTCTCCCTTCCCTTTGTCTTGCAAATAAAGATTAGCTGGAAGTCATCTTGTGTCATGGAATCATTATTAAAGTGTGAGCTGGCTCAGCGTCAAGTATGGAGGACTCCAAATTACAGCACTGGCTGTCTAAATTGCAGGATGCATCTATATTTGTCAACCCACCTCTAACTGTTTAGTGTTGACTGAAACATGACTAATTTATAAAAAGGTGGCTTCAGACGGCTGGCGGGTGGTGGAATTATATGTGAAAAGTGAATTATATATCTCAGGGGTCATTTCGTAGAAAAAGAGCTAGGGGAACTCATTAGCATAACTCATTAGCATATGCAACACCCCCTGACATCAGGGGCCCGGCAGTGGACCTGCAAGGCCAGCGGGAGTGCGAGGAAGCCCCGCCAAGGCCCTCCCTGGCCCCAGGCAGGCAGGGGTGGGGAGAGGCGGGGAGGAAGCAACTTACCCTCCCTCTTCTCTTGCCTCCTCCTGGCTGAATGAGGGCTGGAAGCGGGGCGGCCGGAAGCAGGGGGCGGGGCTTCGTCATGTGCCCCGTTCCCCTGCACCTCACCTGGGGGAACTGTGTTCCCCCGCGTTCCCCCCCGAAATGACCTCTGATATATCTATATCTATCTATATATATATATACACACTGAAGATTTTATTACTTTGTTATTATGGTTTGAAAGTTAGATACTATTGATTTTTTAAAAATGTGTTTTTCATTTCCCTACTTACTGAAAACTCAAATTATATATATCATAGATACATGATATAATACCCATTTTATATTTACACACACAAGTATATACAGAAATCTATACACTGAATCCACTGCAAAGACTTTGCGCACAAGGATGACCAACCTTCCTGGCTCTCTTCATCCCACAATATCCACTTGGGAACCTGGGAAAGAATATTCTTGGGGTTCCAGGTCCCATGTGAAGTAACAGCCATATGGTTCAAGAAGTTACAGTGGGAAACGGAAAAGGGGTGAACTTGCTCCTTTCTACCTCTTCCATTGGTGTATCTCTGCTCTCACACAGTAGTTTTAAGAGAACTTCAGCAAGTTTGGTGTAGTGGTTAAGTGCGCTGACTCTAATCTGGGAGAACCAGGTTGGATTCCCCACTCCTCCACTTGCACCTGCTGATGTGACCTTGGGTCAGTTACAAGCTCTGGCACAGCTGTCCTTGAAAAAGAGCAGTTTCTGTCAAGAGCTCTCTCAGCCCCACCTACCTCACAGGGTGTCTGTGGTGGGGTGGGGAGGGGAAGGGAAAGGAGTTTGTAAGCCGCTCTGAGACTCCAAGTGAAGGGCGGAGTATAAAGCCTGTAGTCAGGATTTTGTGGCTTGTGGGACAGTTTTTTTTTCCTGGTAGTGCTGAAGTTTTCAGTGCAGAAGGAAAAGCCATTTAGCCAGTACAAAGCTGTTACCTGGACAGATCTCTAAATTGCAAGCTGTCAGCCACTTTAGATGACAGTTCTCAGCTGCTGCAAGTTAATCCCTTCTGCCAGCCTAAGTAACAATTCTGATAACAAGCCGGCAGGTGGGGAAGATGACTTCTGTAATCGAGAAAGCTAACACTTAGGCAGAAAAACTCTCTTATAGGAGACCAGTTTCTTGTCACAGAGTTAGAATGGATCCTAGAGGTCACCTACTCCAACCCCCTTGCTCAGGGCAGGAATTAGTCAACTACAGCACCTCACTCTACTTAAAGGAGTGCACACCTTTTAAAAAATGTTTTAAAGTGATTGAAAAAATCATTTACAGGAGAAATTCTTATGGGGTTGTGCCTTTAAGAAAGGGTGTGGAGCCCCCAAACATCCCACTGTAGCTACAGGCTTGCTGGAAAAGGATGGGATTAAAATGAAATACGTAAAATTATGTAGAGCATATAAATGGGCAGTCTGCAAACTGCAAGGAGAAGACCAGTTGTTCGCCCTAAACGTGGAGAACTGAACAATAGGCAATGGTTGCCACTGGTGCGCAGCCAGCAAGGGGTACAAGTGCTCTGCCTGAGGGAAGGTCCAGATATCCACCCCAACAGCCTCTCTCCCCCCCATGAAGAAGCACCGCCTGATGATGTTTCTTTAAATGGTTCCTGATTCCAGTAGTCAAGAGATGACCCAGGTCTTTCCCTTGACTGATCCGGGCCCTACACAGCTGGCACTGTGCAAAGTGGGGAACCTCCATCCTCTGGAAGTGCTTCCACACTGCAGAGGTATAGAGGCATCCATGCTAACTAATAGCTGAGGGCACTGGTGGAACCGCCTCCTGTGAGGAGCTTGGGGCCGACACACTGGGTCTGGGGATGGCAGAAAGAGATTCTTGAGGGAGAAGGGATTTGAATGGCAGCACTTTTCTACTTAAAGCAGCCTGTGGAATCCAACATCCTCCATAGTAGACAAGGGTGGCCCGTCTACAGTGATCATCCCACCAGTGAGGTGAGTGACCCTTTTCCTTACCTACTGCTACCCGCCCCTATTGCCAGCTTCACTAAATATTTTCACTGGAGATGCTTGGCATCCCTTTACTACAGGAGACTTGGAGGGCCAATCACCAGAGGTGATCACGGAACAACTCCACTCTTGGCTGGCCAGTGGACACACAGGCACCCCAACAGCCACTCTCTCTACCTGAAATGGTTCCTGATTCCGGTAGCTGAGAGATGACCTAGGTCTTTCCCTTGATCTATCCAGGCCCTACTCAGCTGGCTCTGTGCCAGTCTAGTGGCAGTCTAGTGGCAGCCTCAATGAAGAAGGTCTTGTGAAGCCTCTTTATTGCACCACCCCAGCCAGAGGACAGCTGGTAGAAGGCAGCAGTGGGGCAGGCCTCCACACAGCTGGAGTCGATCAGTTATGTGCATAATATCATGCTATATCATATCAATTGTGATAATTTTTTGTCACTTCCCCATAATTCTATTGACTGATATATTGGTACATGGACAATACATTTTTTCTTTTGCTTCTTCACCCCCACCCTGATTACATCATCTATAGCTTGCCATATAGTTGTTTAGACACCTGCCACTTTGCACTACAGACCATTACAATACATTGGCTCAGAATTGGCTCTGATTATGACACAAGGCGATATCATATGAGGCCTCCATAATACTCCTATGCCTTACGTCACTGATTGTAACTCTAAGTAAGTAATTTAAATTAGTTAATTTTTCATATTATTGTATACTTACAGTTAGTGGTTGGATGTAATTTGTTAATTTTCTTTCTTTCTTTTTCAACAGAATTTCTTTTTGGTCCTACATTGATTAACTATTTGTATTATTATTGCAATATTGAGCCTGTGCACCATCTATGCTTGATCACTGAAGAACGGTTGCATTAGGTTTCATTTGTGCACATTGTACAATTTTATCTTGTATTGAGACTATAGTTGGGCTAGGGTTGCCAGGTCCACTTACCTGGCTGGTGGAGGGCTCCTGATGTCCTTCTGGGAGACCAGAAGTGTTGTCAGACAACTTCTGGTAAAACCGGAAGTACAGGCCCTGACACGATGTCACCCAGAAGTGACATTGTCACATCATGGCCGTTGGGGGTGACACTCTGGTTTGTAGGCAAACTCTATGGTAAGTCTGGCTTCAAACCATAGCATTTTGCTCAGAAACCAGAGTGTCATCCCCTGACGGCCCCAACCTGATGAAGTCACTTCCGGGTGGCGTCATCACATTGGGGGCTGCACTTCTGTTTTACTGGAAGTGCCCAGGAAGGTCAGTTGGGGTGAGATTCTGACGAAACTGGTCTAGCCTCGGCCATTCGCATAGCCTGGTCCTGGTATTCCCATCTTGACTTTCAAATGCAATTCTATTTTTATTTATTTATTTACTTTCAATTTATATCCCGCCTTGCCGGTGCAAACTGGCTCAAGGCGGCTTACACAAGTTAAAATGCAGTAAAACCAATAAATACAATAAAATTACAATAAGAACAATTACATAAAGTGCTAATATAAACAGATGGCAGGAATTTCTGTACATGGTCTGATAGGGAGAGGCCATGTCCGGCATTGTTACATAGGGCTGTGGCATGTTCAGTTTACAATGGTTTTCAATGGTTGTCAGTGGCGGCTCCTAATCAAAGGCCTAATCGAAGGAAGAGCTCCATTTTACAGGCCCTGCAGAACTGTAAAAGGTCCTGCAGGGCCCTGATGTCCTCCGGGAGCTTGTACCACCAGTGTGGAGCCACCACTGAAAAAGCCCTAGCCCTCGTGATGGCCAGTCTGGCGTCTTTCAGGCCAGGGACAGTCAAACGATTTTGTGATCCTGACCTCAGTGCTCTCTGGGGCACCTATGGGGAAAGGCGGTCCCTCAGGTAGGCAGGCCTCAAACCATATAGGGCTTTAAAGGTCAAAACCAGCACCTTGAAATGAATCCGGTATGCTATTGGCAACCAGTGCAATGCCTTCAGCAGAGGCTGGATGTGACCTCATATGGAGAGACCCATCAACAGCCTGGCTGCCGCATTTTGCACCAGCTGCAGCTTCCGGATTTGGGACAAGGGCAGCCCCATGTAGAGAGCGTTGCAGTAGTCTAACCTCAAGGTGTTGTTGCCAGGTCATTGCATTCGAGGAAGTGACATTTACCAGCCGCAGGTGGTAAAAGGCTGACTTGGCAGTGGCTGCTACCTGGGCCTCCATTGTTAAGGCAACATCCAGAAGCACCCCCAGACTCCTGACCCTTGGCACTGGCACCAATGGCGCCCATCGAAGGTCAGTAGTGGGATCCCTACCCCCGAACCGCTCCGACTCAGGCACAGGACCTCCATCTTCATTGGATTCAATTTCAATTGGCTCAGCCTAAGCCAGCCTGCCACGTTCTGAAGCACCCACTCCAGGTCCTCTGGGGTAGAGTTGGACTGACCGCCCAACAACAGATAAAGCTGGGTGACATCTGCATATTGGTGACACCCTGGCCTCTGCCTCCGGGCAATCTGGGCAAGGGAGTGCATGTAGATGTTAAATAACATCGGGGATAACACCGCTCCTTGAGGAACCCTGCAAACCAGCGGGTACCTCTGGGACGTCTGTTCCCCTACCACCAACCTCTGTCCCTGACCTTGGAGAAAAGAGACAAGCCATTGTAGGGCAAGCCCCTGAATCCCAGTGTTGGCAAGGTGGTGGATCAGCAACTGATGGTCGACCAAGTTGAACGCCACTGACAGGTCCAACAACAACAGTGCCGCCATACTGCCTCGATCCAGATGCCTCCGGAGGTCGTCTGTGAGGGTGACCAGTGCCATCTCCGTCCCATGGCCTGGCTGAAAGGTGGACTGGAACGGATCTAGCATAGATCCCTGAGCCTTCGGGGAGGGTGGGATAGAAGTGTGAATAATAAATAAATAATAAATAAATATAAATAAATAGATGTGTCATCCATAAAGCTCTGCAACTGAATCGCCACCACTTTCTCCAGTAATTTGCCCAAATAGGGCAAATTGGAAACTGGCCGGTAGTTGGCCAATTCGGCTGGGTCCAAGGATGTTTTTTTCAGGAGAGGGCGGACCATCGCTTCCTTGAGTGCCCTTGGGAACAGCCCCTCCATGAAGGACTTGTTGATAATATCCCTGAAGGCACCTCGCAACCCCTCACAGCCAGCTTTTATAAGCCATGAAGGGCACGGGTCAAGGCTGCACGTGGTTGGGCATACCATCGGGAGCAATCTGTTGACTTCCTCAAGGCTAAGTGGACTGAAATAATCCAGCATAGAATCTGCAAAGTAGCTCACAAAAGCCTCACAGCTGATAACCAATTCCCTAGCATTTGGCCTGCTCTGGGGCAGCTCTGTTAATGACCAAATAGTTCTAAACAATTGTGCCGGGCATGAGATAGCAGACGCAACCGTGGCCGCGTAGAACTCTCTCTTTGTGACTTTGACTGCCATCTTTGGTGTAGTGGTTAAGTGTGCCGACTCTAATCTGGGAGAACCGGGTTTGATTCCCCACTCCTCTACTTGCACCTGCTGATGTGACCTTGGGTCAGTAAAAAGCTCTGGCACAGCTGTCCTTGAAAAAGAGCAGTTTGTGTCAGAGTTCTCTCAGCCCCGCCCACCTCACAGGGTATCTGTTGTGGGGAGGGGAAGGGAAAGGAGTTTGTAAGCCACTCTGAGACTCCAAGTGAAGGGCGAATCTCTTCTCCTCTTCTTCTTCTTCTTCTTCTTATAGGATCTCATAAACGTCCTATAGGATGCTCTTGTTGCTTCATTATGAGTGCGCCACCACCATCTCTCTAGTCATCTGAGCCCTCGTTTCATCAGCCGCAGCTCCTCGGTAAACCAAGGAGCCTGCTTAGAGCAAGGGTGCAGAAGGTGTCGGGGAGTGATCTCGTTGATGGCAGTCGAGAGTCGGCCATGCCAGTCCTCGACTAGCTCATCTAACGAGCTGCCGGGGGCATAGGATCCTGCAGGGCTATCTGAAGCCTCTGAGGGTCCATTTGGCTCCGCGAGCGAGCTAAAATGTGCTCACCACTCAAACAGGGTCGGGGTGCCACATTCATGTGCGCCTTCCGATCATGATGGTCTGACCATGAAACTGGAAAAATGGGGGGGGGGACTCAACCCAAAGTATGACTATGAACCAAATAGGGCTAAGCTAAACCATATATATGAAAAAGTACAAATATTTATTAAGGTGTACACGTGTTAAAACTTTCCTGATTAAAAATTGCTTTGTCTAAAATCAGACTGTAAAAGCTTGTCCACTTTACATACAAATGATGGGTAAAAACTTTACAACCAAAGACCATACGCATTTCAGCCCCTAAGGGCCTTCCTCAGTGGTCACTATTATCTATATACTCTAGACACACATTCAAAGACCTGTTACAGAATTCTAGTATCCATATAAATTAACCAGATGTTGTTTCCTTGTCAACTTATAATTGGACTCCTGGTATTAGTGATGGGCCATAGGTATAGCCTTATCACCACCACAACTTATTCTGGTAACAGCGATTTTGTAGGTCTGAATGTTCATCCCTCCATCATAGCAGTAATCCGGTCCACTGTAACCCCCGCTGCAATCAAATCAAGTGTGTGACCGGCTCTGTGAGTGGGGGCTGTTATATATTGGGAGAGTCCCAGTGCCGCCATGGATGACACCAGGTCCATCGCCATTGGAGAGGCTGCATCATCGGCATAGACATTGAAGTCACCCAAGACTGTCAGTCGAGGGTACTCCAATGCCCAGCCAGACACGGCCTCAACCAGGGATGACTTGCCATCGGCCGGTACGTTGGACGGTCGGTACACTAACCAGATAGCCAAACTCTCCCCAACTTTCCCACAAAGCCAGCACACTCTATGTCTGTGAGCCTCAATGGCGGGAGTGCCCTGAAGGAGTAAGCCTCCCATATGAACAGAGCCACGCCTCCTCCCTCGCCCCTTAGTCCGTGACTGGTGGAGGACAGAGAACCCAGGTGGAGCCAATTGGGAGAGTGCTACGGTCTCCCCATCTCGTACTCAGGTCTCTGTCATGCAAGCCAGGTCCGCATTTTGCTCCAGGAGGAAATCCCGCACTCCTCTCTCAAGAAGGTGAGACAGCATTACCTAGAGGTAGAGAGGTGGACAGAATGATAACATTTTGAAAAAAAAATGGGTTGTGACCTGTTGGTGAAATGTGCTGTCAAACCACAGGCTACTTATGGTTACCTGTAGGGTTTTCAAGGCAACAGACAGAGGTGGCTTGCCATTGCCTGCCACTGTGTAGCAACCCTGGACTTCTGTGTGGTCTCCCATACCAAGTACGAACCCTGCTTAGCTCCCAAGATGTGACAACATTGGGCTATTCTGGCTATCTAGGTCAGGGCATGTGAAACATTTGCCATTTTGATTTTCAAATACAATTCTACCAACATTCCTCCCTCACAGAAGACATGAGACAGCCCTGCATAGAGTTAGAGGGGTGGGCAGAATGGTACCTGTGGCTCAAGCAGAACTTGAATAAAGCCTTGATGTTTAATGTTTTAAGAAATTTTAAAACTAGAAGGCACGATCATGTCATAATCTACAAACCTAGATCTCCACATGTAGGAATGAGAGTAATGTTTGTGTATGGGGGCTGACGGTAAAAGCACAAATCGTGTTAATTTTCCAGATATAATGCCTTATATTCTATTTATTTTGAAAAATAACATGATTGAGAATGTTCAACACACACACACTGTTTCAGTTCTTCCAGACATTTTCTGCAACACAGCAGCATTTCGTACTACAGACCTTTGTAATTCATCAGATGTTGGTCAGTGGTAGGAAAGGGACAGGATCCAGCAAGACCATGGTGCTGGAATAGATAGCCTCCTTCTGATCTATCAAGGCTATTCCTCTGTTCCTGAACTATACTCTGTTCTTTTGTTAAGTTCCTGAACTAACTAAAAGGTAAGCACTTCAGTAAAAGGACTGAGTGTGGTTCTCCTGGGCAAACTACATTTTTTTTTGGTCTTTCAAGGTTGAGGCATTGCAGGTATCTACTGCTGAGACTGAGGGAGAGTAAGGACACCAAAGCAAAGTACAGTGAAGTGGAGCAAGCCATGCATGCTGCTAAGTAAGAGCTTGCTCGCCTGCTCAGAGATCACCCGAAACTGCTGAACGTCAAGATGGCTCTGGATATTGAGATTGCCACGTACAAGACATTGCTGGAGGGAGAAGAGAACAGGTGGGTGAAAAAGAAATTCCTCAGTGTTGCTGTTGGGATGTTAATATCCATTAATCAAGGGGTGCTGAATGAATTGGCTGGCACTTGAGATCCAGGAAGGAATGCTCTATCAAGTACCTGGCTAAATTCCTTGTTTACTCTTAATCAGCTCTGGATTATGGCCAAGGGTGATGTGATGTTGTTGAACTAGGCAAGGAGATCCATGTCAACATTGGCTTAAAATGCATCAGTATCCCTCAAGTTTTCATTTCCTGAGTGCTATTTGAAAATAACCAGAATGCCAAACTTTGAATGTTACAAATCGAAATATTACCAAATTTTTACCACTTCTCCCATTGCTATAGATCTCTGCAGGGCTGGATTTCTGGTACATGAACAAAGATCCCTCTCTTTCCCCCTACAGGTTATGCGATTCTATTTCCGTTAACATATGGGAAAGTAATTTATGCTGCAATGTCATGTATAGATGCTTGGGAACATGGTGGGACCTGCTTCTTCTGAGAAAGTGTGCATAGGATCAGGCTCCATAACAGTCACACTATATTGTCACAAGAACAGACTTATCACAAGAAACGTTACAGTGAGGATGAATGAGCATGAAGGGCAGGGTGGTGTAGAGGTTCGAGTGTCAGACTAGGATCTGGAAGACCCAAGTTCAAATCCCCACTCTGCCATGGAAGCTCTCTGGGAGGTCTTGGGCCAGTCACAAACTCTCAGCCTCACAGGGTTCTTGTGAGAAAATAATGGAGGAGGGGAGACTGGTGTAAACCATTTTGGGTCCCTGTTAGGGAGAAAGTAAATAAACAAATAATCTTGATACTGCAAAATTCCAAATATGCCAAATATAAGTCCCATACATTTAAAGTTAGTTAAAGACGAAGAGGAGTAAGTTTTTATACCCTGCTTTTCTCTACCTTAAGGAGACTTAAAGCAGCTTACAATCGCCTTCCCTTCCTCTCCCCATAACAGGCACCTTGTGAGGTAGGTGGGGCTGAGGAAGCTCTGAGAGAGCTGTCATTGGCCCAAGGTCACCAAGCAGGCTTCACGGGGAGGAGAAGTGGGGAATCAAGGCCAGTTCTCCAGATTAGAGCCTGCCGCTCTTAACCACTACACCAAACAATATGGCATTTCACTGTTTGGGGCCTCAGATATGTGTGCCTGAGTAACAAAATACTTGTATTTCTTCTCTTACAACTGTAACTGGCAGACCTACACATGATGGCAGAATTCATGGAGAAGTATTTGGAGTGAATGCAGAATATGGCTCTACATTGGGAGGAATACCCAGTTCCAGAAATTCAAGGTATCACAGAACTGGGTACAGCTCTAGGAGTGGAGGAATCCCTTCTAGAAGCTCAGCTGAGCAGTCTGCTATCAGTATTGGTGCAAGAAGCAGTGGTGGTAGGCCTAGGAGCAGGGGAGACAGTTCCAGAAGTGGGGGGGGGGGAATCACACAGATCACACAGGACATGCATTTCCTCTGCAGGTGATCCTCCAGCCACCTCTGGGGAAATTCTCTGTAGCTCTTCATGTGAAGGCCATGCTGATAACCATAAAAGAAATGGTAGTTATGGCTGTTGCTCTGGTGCCAGTAGATCTGCTGATACCAGAGTGGATCACAGAGATGTGAGTAGATGGAGGGCACTGCACCATCATCAGATAAACGTCAGAATTTTGTTTGGGGAGGGGGGCATGTTCTGCTGCTTCTCTGATAAAAAGCAACAATCTATTAAAGCTTCAGTTCAATTGTTTATGAAACCCATAAATGTGAGCTCCGCACTTTCCCTTTCTTTCAGCCTTTAGCATCTTTGTATGTCAGCAGATACTTGCAGGATGCACCTATATTTGTCAACCCATCTTAAGCAGTTTAGTGTCGACTGAAATATGACAAAGTCCAACTCGTTTATAGAAAGACTAGCAATAAGGCTAGCAACGGGCGCTAGCCTGGCCATCCGGCGGTGAGCCCCCATCTCCGTCCCCGCCCCCCCCTCCCCGGCAAAGCTGCCCAGGCTCGTCCCTCCCCCCCCACGCGGTCAAAGCCCCGATGGGCCAAGCTGCCTGGCCTCAGCCTGTTAGCCGAATTGCTCCAAAATGGAAACAATTGGTACAGTTTTTAACTTCGGGAACAACCGTCTTTGTTTACGGAGCTTGGCTGGCCGCAGCCCCCATCTCCTTCCCCACCCCCCATGGCCCGGCGAAGCAGTCTGGCCTTATCTGTCCCCCCACCCGATTGAGGCCCTGTGAGCTTGGGCAGCTGGATGCGGGCCCCCGTCTCCTTCCCTGACCCCCTGCGGCCCGGCAAAGTGGCCCAGCTTCGTCCATCCCCCCCTGCCCTGGCAGGCCAAGGCATGCAACCTCGTCCCCCTGCTTACTGGAGGGGCAAGAGGACAGGCTAGGCCAGGCTCCCTGCCTGGCTGCCTGCAGCACCTTGGCACCGGGCCGCGTGGGGCACTGGCGTGGCAGGCGAGGCAGGCTTGTTGAGCCCTGCGGAAGAGGCGCCGGCGGTCGGCAACGCAGTGCTGGGGCCTGGGGATGCACAACATGTCGGCGTCTTCCGTGGCAGGCATGGCCTGCATGGAGCCGGCCACCATCCCTCGGGCCCGGCAGCATGCCACTGTCTCCCGTCTTCCCCAGACCCCGGGGGGAGGCACGAGGGAATGGCCTGCTGCCGCCTCCCCCGCTCAGCCACCTCCAGCGCCTTTACAGGCGGCTGGGTGGAGCCAGTGGAGAGAGACGCTCTGTGAGTGACACACCAGGGCAAAAACCAATTTGGAAGCATGTGGAATGTTCTAGAGAGTGCCACCACCAAATGGCTTTTATAATATAAATATATAGGGAGATGAAGTAACAGCCAAATGGTTTAAGAGGTTTCAGTGGGGAACTGAAAAGTGGTGAAATCTCTCTCATCTGTCTCTTCCATCTGTCTAACTTTGCTCATACACAGTGATTTCAAGAGAAATTGTCTTAATTCCTCTTTAACCAATTTCTCTGTGAAAGCCAACAGCCTATTCCCCCCCCCCGTCTTTTTAGGAGTTTAGAGTTCGTTTTTAATCAATGCTCTTTTAATCAGAGGAATTCAAAGGGGGAGGGGGTAAAAATGGAGAGTTCAGCAGAATTTCAGAATTTTACTCAGCAGATGCTCAGAGGCAGACATTTCCTTCCCAAGCATTACTTTTCAGCTAGAGCACCACCAAGTGGTGTAAAACATACAAAAGTACTTGCGAAGGCTGAAGTTAACGACGGGTGCTTTGATTTCTCTACAAAGAGTAATTAAAGAGAAATGGAAGTTAAATCCTTCTTTTAAAAGGGGGGGGAGAAAATGAGAGGAATCAATGGCTATATCTAAAAAATGAATTTTCGGGAAAAGAAATTCTCCTGCCCATAACAATGGTACTCACACAAGAGGCAGAAGTGAACAATTTTACCTCCTTCATCTCTCCACTGCAGCCTCTCAAGCCATGTGCCTGATACAGTTCCCCAGGTTCAGAAATAGCTACTGAGGGAGGAGTAGGGTTTCCAGAGTCCCCGGTGGAGGCGGGGTCCCCTGCTTCCAGGCTGTGCCCTCCAGCCATGAATCAGCTGTCCAGCAGGGGGACTTACCAGTAGAAAACAGAAGGCCAGGCCATGCTGTTGATGTTGCACAGGGAGTGATGCCATCATGCCAGCAACCCGCCGGATGATGCTGTGTTATTTTGACAAAAACTCTATGGTAGGAGCTGTTTTTACCATAGAGTTTGTGCCCAAATACCAGAGCATCGCCTGGAAGTTGCTAGCATGACTATGTCACTTCCTGTTCAATGTTGGCAATATGGTCTAGGCCTTCGTCTTTCTACTGGTAATTCCCCCATCCCCCGCTGGTTGCCAGGAGGCAACCCGAGGGAGGAGGAAAGACCCATGACCTAGACATACCAGGTTGCCCATTGGCAGCTTCCCACCCACCCCCACTGCTCTACCTACCATACTTGGTCAATACAACAGTGGGAGAAAAACTTGGGGGGCAGTGGCATGGCATCAACAACTTGGAAATCCCCTAATCTCTATGGTAATAAACAAAGATTAGGGGAATTCCTAGAGTGTCACATCATGCTGTTATATAACTCACCCAGAAGTGACATCACAGCATTGTGCAATGTTGTTTCCCCCTATTCTCTGACCCCTAAATGCTTCTTTTCCCATAAAACATTTGCCTGGCCACCGTACTATGACCAGCAGTATTTTCTGCTGACAGATCACAGGATCCAACTAGGCTTGCCAAGTCCCCCCGGGGGGCAGGGAAACCCCCGCCCCAGAGGCCCTTTCCCCGCCACCGGTGGATCGGGCCCCGGGGGGAACCCCA
The DNA here is from genome assembly GCF_001447785.1 of Gekko japonicus. Lineage (NCBI taxonomy): Eukaryota > Metazoa > Chordata > Lepidosauria > Squamata > Gekkonidae > Gekko > Gekko japonicus. Next base: position 362,673 of record NW_015161443.1, read on the forward strand.
CCTCGACGTGTGCATCACCAGGAAGTGACGTTAGGACGCCGAGCACACTGGGGGCGGGGCCACGACCATCGGAGGGAAAACTCTATGGTCATGAATGTTAGTCATGTTAGTCATGCCGGCCACATGACCACGGAAACGTCTTCTGACAGCGCTGGCTCTTCGGCTTTGAAACGGAGATGAGCACCGCAACCCTAGAGTCAGACTCGACTGGCTTTTGAGCAAGGGAACCTTTACCTGTGATCATTCATGAGTCACTGTTTACTTCTTCAGATACGCAGGGGTCATTTCCTGCAGGAGCACACAGGAGCGGAGCTCTGGCAGTAAAGAGCCCAGGGGGTAGGCACATGCAACAAGCTCCACCCCCTGCTCCCAGCAGCCCTCAGTCAGAGCAAAAAGCAGCCAGGTAAGTTGCAGAGCACCCCGGCCCAACACAGTCCAGTGGCACCTTTAAGACCAAGTTTTATTCAGCTACAAGCTCTCCCTCCTCTGCGAGGACAGATCTGCACCCCCCCCCCATAGCTAGCAATCCAAAACAGTCCAGTGGAGCCTAAGTGGTGGGTGTTTCCTTCTGACACACTTCTGGTGATGTCAGGGGGCGTGGCATATGGAAATAAGTTATGCTAATGAGTTATGCTAATTAGCTCCTGCACCTCTTTTTCTACAAAATGACCCCTGCGGATACGAATCACAAATTTTTGTTAGTCTTGTTCTTTTCTACTGCTACAGACAGACTAACACTGCTACTTAGGAACTCAATATGCCTTATGAGGGAAAATCTGTGGATGAGTTGAGAAGGATACTGACAGAATTTATAGTTAAGGAGACGGGTAATGTAGGGGCTCTAAACCTTCTGGGGTAACATTAAAAGACTGTATGTATGTAGAAATATTGAAAGAACAAAATAGAATGAAAGCTTTAGAAATGGAACAAGAAATAAAACTTGAAGAATTAAAGATTAGAGCTAGGGTTAAAGAGGACAAACTAAAACAAGAAAAAAATGAATTAGAGAGAGAATGAATCCAAAACCAGCAGACACCTAGTTATAAGAAAAGCAGTAAAAATTGAGATATCCTTTTCTAACCCCTCAAACGTCAAAAGCACTACAGGCCTCTTTATGATATTTCAGAACAGTTCTCTTTCATGATTCATGAGACTGTATATATGAGATAGGATGGCCCAGAGAAATGATGCTTGTGCCATGATCAGGGGTCTTGTTGTAGAAAAAGAGCTGCCGGAGCTCATTAGCATAACTCATTAGCATAACTTATTTGCATATGCCACGCCCCCTGACATCACCGGAAGTGACAGAAGGCCACACCCCCTGACATCACCGGAAGTGTGTCAGAAGGCCCGGACATTCTAACCTGCACTCCTTTTTTGCTTTTAAAATTAGGCCTCCAATGTTTGATTCCCATTTTAGGTGGCAGGTCAGCATTTAGAGAGATGGGTCTGTCATGAGGCAGCCTAGTTCAGCTCAAATTGAGTTTAGTGAAGTTGTAGTGGCTTGTATCATTGAAGGAACTAGATATCACTGAAGGATAAAGCCACAGTGGGGTGGAAAAAAGCATGTGACACAACTGTTTGCTTTGCTTGATAACCAGGGGTCGTTTCGTAGAAAAAGAGCTAGGGGAACTCATTAGCATAACTCATTAGCATATGCCACACCCCCTGACATCACCGGAAGTTGTTCATAAGGCCACACTCCCCACCCCCAACGGTCCCGGCCACTGGCGCCGGCCATGCAGCTCCACTGCCGAGACCCATGAGGGGCCCGGCGGTGGACCTGCAAGGCCGGCGGGAGGGCAATGAAGCCCCACGCAGGCCCTCCCTGGCCCCAGGCAGGCAGGGGTGGGGAGAGGCAGGGAGGAAGCAACCCGGGGGAACTGCGATCCCCCGCGATCCCCCCCCGAAATGACCGCTGTTGATAACTGTTTCTTCCAACAATCTTATCTCCTACATGATGTTGTGCTTTGCCTTGTTCTTAAATATTCAACAGTTCTCTGAAGTAAATATCCATTCTAATTTATCTACCACTTTCCTTTCTAGTTACAGAAATAGTTGCTAGGTTGGATTATGTGCATTCTCACAGGATGGACATGAACAAATCACCTCAAAAGAGTCATCAGATTATAAGAACGAGCCTTGCTGGTAGGGGCTCACCAAAGTCAGCATTCTGTCTCCTACTCTGCCCAGCCAGATGCTGCCAACAACATGTCTTGTACGATCACCATTCATTTGATGCTCTTGCCAATGAGCAGATGGCAAAGGGCAGTTTCACAAGAAATGTGAGATACAATAAATAAGCACACACACAAAAGACAGAGACAA
>NW_015161443.1:365056-372759 GCF_001447785.1 Gekko japonicus
TGTGGGTAAGGAGAAAGGTATACATCTTGGAAGTGTCTCAATTAGGGTTGAAACGAACATGGAGGAAAAGGATTCAAGCATACTTTTGATTTGCTTACAAATCTTTGCATTGGGGTTTACTTTCTCTTTTTCAACATTCCAAAGTTTATTTTTTTAAAAAAAATCTTGGGAAAAGATGTAAAAATATTGGATCGGATCCCATGGGTCTGTTCCACTAGGGTTGCCAGCCCAGTGCTGGCAAGCAGCCGGAGATGGGTGTGGAGACTTGGTGAAATGATGTCACATGACACTGTGATTTATGGATTTATGAATTGTTGCCAACTAGATGATATTCCTGTTTTAATTGTTTTAGTACCATTTTTCTATATATTGTATGGATGTTGTTCTGTTATTGTTACCTGCCCCGAGCCTGCTTGCAGGAAGGGCAGGATATAAGTTGAACAAAATAGATAGGTAGATAGATAGATAGATGATGTAATGTCCAGCTGCGTAACCATAACTGATGTCACTGTGTCTTGTGACACTCTGGGATTTCCCTGAAACTCTAACAGTAGAGATCAGAGAAATTCATAGAGCATTGTGCAACACAATGATGTCACTTCTGAGTTCCTAGCTGGAAGTGATAGTTTGGCATCACACAACAACGCTTTCCTTCTCATTTTTTCCTCTACCACTCTGTTGGTTACCAGTGGGGAAGGGGAACACAAGCTGGGGATCCCCAGTTCCTAGCAGGCAGAAGGAGACCAAGGGAGCAGGAACAGTTGGAAACTCTATGGTAAAACCACAGAGAAGTGTGATACTACTGTTTTTTTTTTTCTAGAAGTGCCATCGTGCCATCATCACTGGCACTTTGATTTTTTAAAAAAATCTCCCTCTCAACAGTCGTTGGAGTGTGTGTGGGCAAGACCGGCCAGGAGTGAGAGATCATCTGTCCCCAGTGGGCAATGTTACAACCTTGGACATCTAGGAACCCTATTAACAGCCCCACTTTTCTCTAGTGCAGGGCACTTTCCCCTAATGCAAGAGGCTTTTCTGCTAGCATCAGGAGAAGACAACTTGCATTGGGCAAAGGTTCTGCCACCAACAGGTACATGAGGAGCAGGAGGCATCCAAAGACAGGTCATGGCTTGGAAGCAGAGCATCTGCTTTTTACGCATACAGTCCCAAGTCCAAGGATCCGGTACCGGTTGATGTGAATGATTTCAGATCCCCCAAAGAGAGCTACTGCCAGTCAGAAGTCAGAACATACCATATTCTCCTTGATAGAACATAAGTTGGACTCAGTAAAAGCCGCTTTCATGGATTCTTGTTGCTGGTTCTGGTTTGGTTTGCTGTGGTAAACACAAGTTAACTGGGGTTGGGGTGGTCTGCCCCCCCCCAACTGGATTGTAGCTCTTTTTTAATTTAAAAAAACACAAAACTATCTCTTGAAGTTGAATTTCTAATCTAAAATTGGAAAATGAAGATACAACAAGGTGTTGGGATACTGCAACTTATCATCAAAAAGTGCAAAATATACACCTTGGGGTGGAGGAGGGCAAGTTTGATTCTGACTTATCTGCTCCAAAGTTGTCCACCCTGTTCACGGAGTTAGTTTTCTTTCAGCGACGTTTACTGCAACAGGATTTTTGCAAAAAGGAAATAACTGACTGCAGACCACTGATGTGACAGAGAAGCCTTCAGAGTGCAAGCACTAATAAACACTAAGACACAGCAGAGAGAGAAACAGCAAGAGGTAGGCTGAACTGCAAGAGAAGCCATTCAATTAACCCTAAACACTAGGGAATGCACCACAGCTCCTGCTAGGGTACAAGAGGAATGGACCAAACTACTCTTTCAGCCATTAACTAGACTTTTAGCAGGCTGCCGCTTCTCCAACACACCCCGCCAGGGCTTTTTTTGTAGAAAAAGCCCAGCAGGAACTCATTAGCATAATAGGCCACACTCGTGACAGCACAGCTCATTAGCATATTAGGCCACAACCACATTCCTTCCCTTGGCCTGCCTGGGGAAGCCTCCCCCTCTTGAAGGGAAGGAAGTTTAAACTGCCTTCCTTTGGCTTGCCTGGGCAAGCTGGCCCTTGGAGGGAAGGGAAGGCATTTTAAACTGCCTTCCCTTGGCTTGCTCAGGCGCCCCTTTCCTCTCTAGCCACGCACACAGAGGTTAGGGCTGTAGTAGGTGTGGCCAACTCTGAAGCCAGCTGGAACTCCATTCCTGTGCATTCCTGTCCAAAAATAGCCCTGCACCTCACCATCCTCTATGGAATAACAGGATTATTTGTAAGCTTTTTTGGGGAATCAGGATAAGCAAAGGAATCTTTCAGTATTATAAAAAGTATCTGGGGCAGCATTTATGAAAGATGGCTTTCCTATGAAGAATCTTTCCAACGCAGATTGATGAATGATGTGCATGAGCTATGATAGACAATCCTCTGCTTTTATATCCTCCGCTGACCGGTTCTTGCTCACGAACCTGTTGGACAGGATGCTGCTGCTAAGATTAGCATCTGATGCATCAATCGGTTTTGGAGGAGGGATGTTTGCTTCTGGCTACTCCATAGTGGGAAAATGCTGGCTTGAAAGAAATAAAAAGGAGATTGGAATTGAAAGGTGAATCCACGACTCTTGTGTATCTATGCGAAAGGTGCAGTGACATCAAAGAAATATGTGCATCTGGCTCTGCAGGTTTAGATGCCCAACGGCTTTGACAGCATCTCTAAGATGGGTTCCAGGGCTTATTACACTTTATTTTGTGTGCAGGAACAGGTGATAGACACCAGAGGTACCTGGCAATTATAAAAGGCTGTCATTCTGCCTTTCTTCTAGATATGTACTCAACAGACATTAGAAAGAAGTACTCTGGAATGGATATAGTAGAGTTAAGACAGTGAAGTCATTAATGTTCTTGAAGGGCTTCCTATTTTAAGAAAAGCATGAGAGTTCAGGTGACAGCCAGGGATAAGGGAAAATGGGAAAGACACCATCCCATCCCCAGCTCCAGCATATATTACATACAATCTGGACCACAGTATCTTAAAAGATCTGTGTAGCACAGTGGTTTGGAGGTTGGACTGAGAATTGTGAGGCCCAGATCCAAGTCCCTGCTTGGTCATGAAGATGGCTGGGTGAATTTGGACCAGTCTTTTGTACTAATGCATCTCACAGAGTTGTTGTGGGAGGGAACCAAAAGAGAACCAAACCTTCTATGCCAGCTGGAACTCTTTGCAAAAGCTGGGATTAAAACACAATATAGCACTCCCACAAGTAGAGAAACAGAGGAGTAATGCCTCTGTAATTTTGCTCACATTAAAATTCAAAGGGAGTCTGAGCGCTCCCGCTTTGGTGAAACCTGTACAATCTCTTGAGTTGCAGTGAAACTAACATTTCCTGGGAACAGGGCAGGAGATCACACATCCCCTTTTACATAACATATGGATCCAGCTGAAACCGTAGGTGGTAAAAAAACTCTGAACTCTAGAAGAAAGCCTTCTTGGCCCTAAACCTGATAAACACTCAGAACCTGAGGGTGACCTCTGATATGACCACTACCTTGGATGCAAGTACCATGATATCCTGTAGCCTTATCCCAGTCTTGCTGTATGGAGTTTCTTCCATCAACAAGAGCTTTGGAAAAGTGTCCAAAGCATCTCTAAGAGCACACAGCAGCACTTTCTATTCAAGTGAATATTCAAGTGTGTGCATGAATTTCTGGGTGAGGGCACCAATAAGAACATAAGAGAAGCCAAAGTTGGATTAGACCAGTGGACCATCCAGTCCAACACTCTGTCACACAGTGGCCAAAAATACCAGGTGCCATCAGGAGGTCCAGCAGTGGGGTCTGTACTTGTACTGGTCCCAATGTTTTAGAGGAGCAGAAGGAAATACGTAATCAAATAATTATACATGATTGTGATACAATAAGAATATTATAGCTGAGAAATAGGTATAATCAATGACATAAATACTCATAGTTCTCAAACAGGGAGCTCAAATGGTGCACTTATTCAAACTAAGTTGCTAGTCAGGTAATATTGTAGTTTCAGTTAAGTATCAGCATTGCTCAATTTTTCTTGTTTTGAAAGTGACATATAGGAAACTCCAGCATAAATTTGCTAAGCTATAATTACTGGAGACATAATTCTTCAAATACATAATTTCAACCATTCTTGGTCTGCAAACAAAGCCTTTTTGAAATAAATCCATTACCACTTCATTGCCGTTTTTTCTGTTTACTTTGCTGTTTTGCAAAGGTATTTACTGCTAGCAGGCAAAACCAATCTCCAAAGAAGGCCTTATATTACTTTTTTTTTGTCTGAATTAACCAAGCCCAGATATTGTGAAGAGATATAAAGCAGAACCTTGAAAGTGTCATATCAGAGGGGACCCTTTCTTTTTCTTCTACTACACTGGCATTATCTCATCCAGCTTTGCTATGAGCCGACAACTGTACACTGCAAACTCCATCCCTGGAAGAAGAAATTTCTCTTCTGCTTCAGATATATGTGGTCTAAAGAGACGTAGATCAAGGGCCCCTGCTGTATCTCAGCTTGGTGGAGAAAGCAGAGTCAGTGGCTATTGCACCAAAAGCCTTTCAGGTATGGGTGGAAGCCGAAGAATAGCGTGTGGAAGCTACTGGATTGGAGGTCAGAAGTTTGGCAACATATACTATGGCAGCCCCAGGAACTACACTGAGCTCCAAAATTATGCTGGCAGCTATCGGAATGACCGCTTCCATGGAGTCAGGGTCAACGAGCACCTCTTAAAGCCACTCTCTGTCAGAGTTGACCCCGAGATCCAGAAAATACGAATTCAGGAGCGGGAAGAAATGAAATCACTCAACACCCAGTTTGCCTGCTTCATCGACAAGGTCAGAGCTTGAATGGCTATGTTCTTCTCTCCTATAAAATAGCAGGGAAGCCCTTAAAAGAGGGATGAGCGATAGGAACTCTCAGTCTGGGGCCAGTGATGCACTGTATTCTTGGTGCTGGGAGGGAGCAACAGTGGAAGGGCTTCTAGTGTCCTGGCCCCACTGCTGGACCTCCTGATGGTGCCTGGTATTTTTGGCCACTGTGTGACAGAGTGTTGGACTGGATGGCCCATTGGCTTGATCCAACATTGGCTTCTCTTATGTTCTTATGTTGTTCTTATGGGTGGATTTGCACACCTTTCCTCTCCTTCACTGGTTCAAGTGACTCTCTTTTCTGTGTTCCACTCTTCCTTAATATCTGGTTTAATTTGGAGAATTTCTACAATGGATTTTGAAACTGGGATTGTCAGGAACAATGTGATGCCAATTCAGTCCCATTCATTTATTGGCAGCTTTTTCTCCCCCTCTTTGCATTACTGATGTAGATAGTGCTGTTATTACTTTAGAATGCAGATGGGGGAATTGCATCATTGAATGATTTAGGCCCCATTCACATGCCGAATTTGCAGCGGGAGAGCCACGAATGCTGGGTGGATTTTCAGGGTGCAATCACACCGCAACATCTGGCAAGCGTAGCGCACCCATGGCCAACCCATGGTGTGCTGCCGAAGCTACGCGGTTAAAAAGTATCTCAACAAATATACTAGCAAATGGTTTGCCATGGGCTGCCGATGGAATCGTTCTGTGTGATCGCGCCAGCACGCGGCTTTCCCCCGGCTGTCCTCCTTGACGCGCATGCGCTGAAGGACAACCGCGGTGTGCCGCTATCACGTCTGCTCGTGTTCTGGTGGGTCTAATTGCGCCGGCGCAAAGAACCACGCCTCCCCCCGTGTTATCTGGCCCGTGTGACCAGGACCTTAGTACATTTTGAAAAATTCCCTATACATGGGAAAGTATTTATCATTTTACCATCCTGCCTTCCTTCCATTGTGGGATGTAAAGTTATGTAGACTGAACTCTCAGGAGCTCTCCCATCTAGGCACTGACCAGAACTATATCTGCCAGTGCGGACTGACTTTTCAGCTGTCTGTGAATGTTCCTGATTGGTCATTGCCCTATAAGCAGAGTAGTGCAGTGGACTTCAGTGAATTTAAGGACCCAATCCTAACCATGGAAGTAAGTGGCAGACATTCTTTTTCCTGACAAGTCACAGTTGCCATATGGAGACCTCATGAGGTTTTCAAGACAAGAAAGATTTAGAGATGGTTTGCTATTGCCTGGCTCTGCACTTCCTTGGGGGTCTTGCATCCAAGTACTAACCTGGGCCATCCCTGCTTAGTTTCTAAGATCTGATGAGATCTGGCTAGTCTGGGTTTTCCAGGTCAGGGCTTGAAAGTAAGTTGCAGACATTACTGGCTCTTTTTCTATAAGGCTAGGTTGCAAGTCCTGCGGGAAAAAATTAACAGCAGTTTGTAGTACAACTTCATAAGGCTGGCCTGTTGAGAACCCAGCACTAAAAATTCTGTGTGACATGCATCTCTCCCCCATCCTAACCTCTGTTTTTGTGGCTGCATTTTTTTTTTGTTGCTTCTTTGATTTCAGGTCCGAAACCTGGAGCAGAAGAACAAGGTGCTGGTGACCAAATGGAATCTCCTGCAGGAGCAGAGGCCACCGGTTAAGAGAGATCTCCGACCTCTCTTTGAAAATGCTATAGGTGGCCTGCGCAAGCAGCTGGATTTCTTGCTGAGTGAAAAGGGGCAGATGGGACCACAGCTGCAGAATATTCAGCAGTGCATGGAGAAGTTTCAGTGCAAGTAAGCATTAGCCATGCTTGATGGCGACACTTCATCTTGCTTGTGGCTCTTCTCTGAAGCAACAACTTCATTTGGTTTGAATATTTAGAAGAACGGGCTGTTGCATAGGCAAAACCAAACACACACACACACACACACACACACTGCCTAGTACATTTTTATTCCATTTGTCCTCCAGAGAACCTCAAGGTGGCTTACACAGTTCTCTCCACTTAATACTCACAACAGTCTTATGAGGTAGGTTGGGTTAAAAGCAAATTCCTTGGCCCAGGTGGGGTGGCTCTGTATGTCAGAAAGGGTATAAAGTCCAGAAAGATTGAGTAGCTAAGTGAATTGGATTCACTTCCGGAAATTCTATGGGTTGAAATAGGGGGGCCAAAAGGAAACTTAACACTGGGAGTTTGTTATCGCCCACCAGATCAAAAGATAGAGGAGGATTATAAAATGATGAATGAATTCAAGATAGCAGCTAGACAAAAACACTGTGTCTTAATAGGTGATTTTAACTACCCACATATGTGTTCTAGTCAAGAAAAAGAGATTGAGTTTCTAGACACTCTAAATGACTGTGCTATGGAGCAGATGATCACAGAACCTACCAGGGGAGAGGCGATCCTTGATTTGGTCCTAAGTAACACTCAAGACCTGGTGAGAGATGTAAAAGTGATTGCACCACTTGGGAACAGTGACCATAATGTTGTTGAGTTCAACATTTGTATAAATAGGGAATTGGCCAAAAACACTGACACAACCACTTTTACTTTAAAAGAGGTAACTTCTCTGATATGAGGGGACATGTGGGGAGGAAAATGAAAGGAAAAGTAGAAAGGGTCAAAACCATTGGGGAAGCATGTATAAATAGGGAATTGGCCAAAAAGACTGACACAACCACTTTTAACTTTAAAAGGGGTAACTTCTCTGATATGAGGGGACATGTGGGGAGGAAACTGAAAGGAAAAGTAGAAAGGGTCAAAACCATTGGGGAAGCCTGGAAACTATTTAAAACTACGATCCTAGAAGCGC
>NW_015161443.1:373096-373277 GCF_001447785.1 Gekko japonicus
CGAGAGAGGAGGTCCTAAAACTGATAGACAACTTAAAAACTGATAAATCACCAGGCCAAGATGGCATACATCCAAAAGTTCTGAAAGAACTCAAATGTGAACTTGTGGATCTCCTGACAAAAATATGTAATCTTTCCTTAAAATCTGCCTCCATTCCTGAGGACTGGAAGGTAGCTAATGT
>NW_015161443.1:374149-374267 GCF_001447785.1 Gekko japonicus
AAAGGAAGTACTTCTTCACCCAAAGAATGATTAACACATGGAATTCACTGCCACAGGAAGTGGTGGCGGCTACAAGCATGGATGGCTTCAAAAGGGACTTAGGTGCCTGCCACATGGC
>NW_015161443.1:374679-382724 GCF_001447785.1 Gekko japonicus
AGAGCGGTCGGGTTAGAACGGATAAAAGGAAGTATTTCTTCACCCAAAGAGTGATTAACACATGGAATTCACTGCCACAGGAAGTGGTGGGTGCTACAAGCATGGACGGCTTCAAAAGGGAATTAGATAAGCATATGGAGCAGAGGTCCATCAGTGGATATTAGCCACAAGGTATAGATAGGGGCTCTGGGGCAAGTGAGGCTCTGTCTTCTTGGTGCTGGGGGGGGTCAACAGTGGGAGGGCTTCTAATGTCCTGGCCCCACTGCTGGACCTCCTGATGGCACTGGTATTTCTGGCCACTGTGTGACACAGAGTGTTGGACTGGATGGGCCTTTGGCCTGATACAACACTGGCGTCTCTTATGTTCTTATGTTTGAATCAGGGTCTTCACAGCCCAAGTCCAACATGCTGGCTACTGACCCACACTGGCTTTCACGCAAACCGGCTCACCCACACTCAGCCTACCTCCTGCATTACATGGGAATAATAAATGTATAATTGCAGCATAATGACATACTGTATCCCTAGAGTTATTACATACAGTAATTACAGTTGATTTGGAAATGGTTAAGCCTGCAGGTGGGAGGTGGGGTGCCTAGGGCCCACAGTTGCAGGCAGGAGCTCATGTGAAAGGGGTGGCTACTTTGCAACGACAGTACACAGACTGTATTTATCTGTGATTTAAAAAAAATGTTACAGAGTCATCCACAGGAACTGTGCAGCCTTGGGGGGGGGGAATGAAGGGGGTGGGTAAGTACCACAGATTTGTTTCCAGGCTCTTATCTGGAATCCTCATCTGGATCTTTGGACTGCTGGACTTTTTTGGACTTTTGGATTGCTGGACTTCTGGATTGTTACGAAATTGATTTTTTAATTGTAAAATGGTATATAATGCTTTGTAGAATTTTTGAAGATTAATTCCTGTGTATTTTGCACATGCTGAAGGTTCTCTAGTTTGATTTTGAATTTGTTCCTATAGAAATTAATAATACACATAAGCTATATCTTGGTAATGCTTTTTTTTAGCATCAGTTCTGTCACAGTTTTTATTTCTTGTTGTGGTATTGTTTTAGACTGCGATCCTTCTTGCATTTATCCCTTACTTTCTGTCACACAATGAAGATCCTTGCACTGTAGTGGAAACTGCTGCCAAAGCAATCTTTTAAAAAATCTGCACAACCAATCAAATCTCCAGTGCCCAATCAGAAGCCTGGCTGGGCAAAAGTCCCACCTGGTCCCACCCACTTTCTAAAAGCACTTGGCAGGCATCAGGAAAGGCGTCGGCAGGCACCAAATGTTGGGTGCCCCTGCTGTAACCATTACACTATGCTGGTCCACTTTCTAAAAGCACTTGGCAGGCATCAGGAAAGGCGTCAGCAGGCACCAAATGTTGGGTGCTTCTGCTGTAACCATTACACTATGCTGGTGCATTGAAAAAGTAGGGGTGGTATTGCCAACTTTTAAGCTGGCCCCTCTTGCTTTGCCTTTAATTACACCTTGAGCTGCAAGCAGGTTATCAGGTGATGTTGTTTAACTTCATGCCATGAAAGGCTTCAATTGCCCATTGCCAGTCATTAAACCTCTATTAAATGACAGTTTCCCCCATCTAGTCGGTGACCTTAAAGGGAAATTCCTTCCTTTCTCAGTCCTCTGTTTGCTCCCCTTTCTTACCAGCTACTGAGGAAGACTCCACAAGGATAGGATGACACTGCCCCAAGCAATCTGTGCACCTTTAAAGTAAAGGAGGATCGACAGTTTGTTTGATACCATGCTGCACTATCATAATCATGTACTGCCTGGATAGCAGTGCAATATCCAAAGATTTCGTGTGTCCCTTAAAATATTTGAGTTCTGGGTTCAGGCTGCTCATGCATCACATACCCTCTTTTTCTACTACATCCAAATAGGTATGAAGAAGTCATCAACCGCCGTGCGGCAGCAGAGAATGACTTTGTTTTGCTTAAGAAGGTGAGACATTCAGATTGCTGAAGGGTGATTTTAGTTGGCATCTCATAAAAGGGAGTCTGTGAGTATATTTAGTATTAAATGAGGATATAGGTAGGATTGTGTCAAAATAAACATTTGCATTCCTTTAGGAGCACAGCATACAACTTCTCTTTTCTGTTCACCTTGTGCAAACACTTGCTTTCTCCTTAACTTAAAAGATTCACCTGCCCTTAGTTGCACAGTCACAAATGAATGAAAACCTCCACTTCTTTCACAATCATGTTTGAAATGGCAAGATGACTAAAGTTTATTTTTAAGTGAGCAGTGACTCACAAAAGCTCATACCCTGCCACAAATTTTGTTAGTCTTTAAGGTGCTACTGGTGCTCTTGCTCTTTACTACTGCTGAAGACAGACAAACACAGCTACCCGTCTTGATCTAATCTTTGTTCAGTAACCTTTATTGTGCACTCTCTCTCTTTTATATTCAAGCACAGGTTCAGGGTTCATTATAGTGATGCAGCTGAATTTGGGAAGTGAGGCATCCAGACTTTTGCACTTCAAAACCTCTGATCTAATTTTGATCCGAGCCCAAACCACACTGACAGTCAGGCTCTGCTTGTAATTAGCTTGGCTCCAGCACCTGCCCCTCCTGCAACTGCAGCTTCTCCCCTCCTCTTCCCACTGAATCTTAACTGGCTCTGGCAGTAGTCATAAAACAGGTTTCTGCTGCTGAAAGCTTGATAGTCTTTAAAGCTTGTGGGCTGCTAGGACTGGGGGATCTTGGTGTACTACAGTTCCCATGGATCCCAGAAGTGAGGTCCCTGGGAATTGTAGTTTCTCACTGCCTCTGAGTCATTTCAGAAGAGAGTGCAGATCAGTTGGTAAAATTCCTTTGTGCATGCATATCTGTTGCCTCCACTGAAAGAAAACGGGTATGCAAGAGCTTCATATGCACAGTGGAGTCTATATGAGGCTCTAGATCAGAATGGGGAGAAAGTTCACGGCAATTATTTACATGAACATTAGATACTCCTTCATGAAGTAGGGATTCATAGTTTTGGATCTAACCAGTTTTTCTACTTGTGAAAAAGGGAGGAAGGCGTCCCCTGGACCACCAGAAAAGGACCCTGGATAGACCAATGCTATATGGAATAGGAGCTGTGATAAGGAGGGGAATTGGCCAAGACTGGGCAAAATAGCTGGGTAGATCTGACCCATATTCTTTTAATCGTAGTCTTGTAAATTAAACAACTCTAAGGAAATTATAGTTATTATCTGATGCATTCAGATTCTGGTTAAAAAGCCATTCTTCCAAAGCCACACTTCACAAAATAGGAGATCAGACCAATGATTATTATAAATGCTTTTTGATTCAGAGTTTGAACAAAAATAATTTGCAATGTCCTATTTTGTTCTTCCAGGATGTAGACTCTTCTTTCATGAATAAGAGGGAGCTGGAGGTCCAGGTGGCAGCACTGAAAATGGAGGTTGAATTCCTGAGGTGTATTTACGATGAGGTAGGGATTTGTCTCATTACTCTCCTAACAAAATCATCCATTACACTATACCTTGAAGGGCTGCACAAAGATCAACTCACAGCCAGATGTCTGTACCCATGTGGGCCATACTTATTTAAACTATCTATATCCTACTTCTCAGTAAAACATTCATGAGGTAGCTTACAAAAAGATGAAACTGCAAAACGTTAATCTGTCAACAAAAAAGCAGCAGCAAAGAAATAATTAAAACAGGAATAAAAACAGCCCATCAACTAATAAATATATAGCACAAACCATAAAATCATAGTACACAAACAGTTAAGAGAGCCAGTTTGGTATAGTGGTTAGGAGCACGGAGAACTGGGCTTGATTCCCCACTTTTCCATATGCAGCTGCTGGTGTGACCTTGGGTCAGTTACAAGTTATTTCAGAGCTGTTCTCTCAAGAGTAGTTCTTGAAAGAGCTCTCTCAGCCCCACCTACCTCACAGGGTGTGTGTTGTGGGGAAGGGAAGGGAAAGGAGATTGTAACATGCTCTGAGACTCCTTCGGGTGGTGAAGGGCAGGGTATAAATCCAATCTCTTCTTCTCTTCTTAATTTCCTCTAATATTAATTTATCTACTACAAGTTTTAATCCCCTTCCTCCGAGAAGCTCAGGGCAACATACATGGCTCTCCCTTTCCCGACTTTACCCTCACAACAACCCTGTGAGGTAGGTTACATCAAAAGACAATAACTGGTTGGATCATTTGGCAAACTTCATGGCAGAGTGGAGATCTGAAGCCCAATTGTCTTCCAGCATTCTAACCACTACACTGCAGTGCCTCTTAACCTATATAACATATAGTCAAACAAATAGCTGAGGTCATGGCCAGGACTGAGTGCAATGAAAGATGACCTATAGATTCCATAGTGTTTTGTGACAAAGGATTATGAAGCTTTGTATAAATCATATTCAACAAAAATGTGCATGGTTTCCCTTCTTTTGCAAAATGTTTTCTGACATATTTATTATTTGGGATCTGTTTGGGGTTTTTTCTCTCTCTTTCTGTGAGTTGTGAGAAGGGGCAAAGGCGCTGATAACAGCATCATTTCTTTAAAAGAGGGATGTGCCTGGGGATCAAAGCCATCTGCAAACACCACTCTCTGGTTTTTCTAGGCACTCCCTGTACTTATTGGTGAAGGAAATGCATTCTGTGCTTGCTCAGGGGCTATTTCATTTCTTTACATTTCTACAGTGGAGCCCAAACATTGAGAAGAGAGGCTGTCACTGAGTCCTGGCACAAGTTAAGCCCTGTTTGTAATTTAGCAACACATCCTTATAAGGAATGTAGGGGATGGGACTTTATAGAGGATCCCTGCTGGCTGGAGGTAGGGTTGCTAGCCATTGGCTGGCAACCAGTGGGAGAGAAAGGGGACAGGGACATGGAATACCCAGAAGTGATGTCACTCTGCTGGCAGGGGACTCTGGAATTCACCCCAAACCCTGGGGTGAAAGCTAGAGCTCTGTGCTGATGCGCTGCTGTCACTGCTGGATATTTGCTGGAGCTGAGATTGTTAGCCAAATTGCCTTATTTTTATTAATAAACTTGGGGAATTATGAATCTTAAATAGCAATAGGCATAAAATATGGGACCATAACCGGTGTTTATGGGAGTCAGAGTTCCCAGGACGCCGGAATAGACGCTGAGGCTAGATTGCTAAAGTAATGATTTCTTTACTCAAGGTTTTTCAAGCATACAAACGAAAATCAATCATTCACACACGCAATACAGGACTAAGAATACAGATTAGAAAGTATGGAGATGGTTGCATGAGCAGGGAATATCATTGGTTGGGTGATACATTACCAGTCCGGCAAGACGTTTGGATCATGCAGTGAAAAATAACACAATAAGGGGAAAGGGATCATGAGTTGACCAGCAACACATGTGGACTGATTCCAAACCGGCTGAGAATGGAACCAACAAGGTAGGGTGGGGTCAGGGGAGGAAGAAGCTAGAAAGCATGCCCAGGGAGGGATCTCCTTAAATACCTAAAAATGTGACCTGAGGCAGAAAGGGTCATATGGTCACCTAATTCCCAGGAAATATTTTTTAAAAAATTCTGAATGAGGCATAAAGGGATTAATGGTTGAGCAATTGTAAACTTAGTGGTCGGGAGGGGATGCCTCTGAGGAAAGGGGGGGGGACAAAGGAGAGAATGAAGAGAACCAATCACGTTGCAGGTCCAGTGCTTTGGCTTAATGACTGGATGCTTGACTGCTGCGCTATCGATAGGTAGCAGGAAGGCTGAATCGCTGCTTATTGTCTTATGCAGAGCACATCCCTTTGTCCTAGGCTGGAGAGGAATGTGTGTTTTTCCAGGTGAAGTTAACACATGAATTGCCTGTGTGATGGAGAGGAGATTCCCTTATGACATCTGCTCAGGAACCTCTGTCTTTTAGCAGAGCATGGCCTGGTCTGCTGCTGCATGCATGCATGGAGGTCAGGGCTGCCGGTCTGCATCCTAGTGCTGGCGTGGTTGCAAACCCGCAAGGGCAGGAGGCTTCTGTAGTCCATGGGTCCACATCTGGCTTGGTATGCTGCTTAGGCACAAGGCTCCCCTTGGCCAAAGTACATTCCATCGTCCAGTACAAGGGCACAGCGCTTGGGCTACAGTTCTGTCCATTGCCCTGACACACTCCTTTCATGGTTCAGCACAGCAGTCATATTTAAGGGTCTTGAATAATGCCATCTGAAGTGGCTGCATGGCAACAGAGATCATGCCAATGATTTATTAGTGATTTTCCTTTCCTCACCCCACCAAGTGGCAGCAGGTGGAGGCCTGGAGGTGCCCCTGGTCTCCCTAGCTGGAAGAGAGGAGTTGCTGCCAATAGGAGCTGCCATTAAGGGATGCTGGGAAAATGTTGTGTTTGTGTGGCAAGAAAACTACTATTTAGTTTTCTTTTGATGTGTCCACCTATGAGTAAATCCTTAATTTATCCCATGAGCTCAAAAGTAGGATGTCAAACAAACATTACAAGCAGGAGTGGGGACAGCTGAATACTGTGGATAACAAGTGTTCACAATTGCCATTGCACACAGATCTCTAGTCTGCAAACCAAACCTAGGGGCTAGAATCTTGCTTTTAGTTTGAACCTTGTCTGAAGGGAACAGAATCCTCGGTCGTGATTGGACATAGTCATAAATTAAAGCACAAACCTTTAATTGTTGAGCCATGTGTTGGAAAGAAGCAGGAGGAAATGAGTGGATTCATACAAGCCAGAGGATCGGCCAGACTTCTTCCTATAATGACAATCCATGTTTATTTTTCACTATGTGTGCGTTGTGCCAGTAAGAAAGAGTCACCTGCTTACTATGATCTCCTTCACATTGTAGGAACTGTCACTGCTCAGTCAGCAGATTCCATGTGAAACATCAGTCATCGTGGAGATGGACAATAACCGAGGCCTAGATATGAACTGTATCCTCCAAAATGTCGACTCCTGGTATCAAAGTATTGTGCAGGGGAGCAAAGAAGAAGTGAATGCTCTATACCGAAGCAGAGTGAGTCATCACACAGACAGATGTTGTGTGTACAGGTGCCTGGAGGGCTCATAGATCTACCAGCATGCCAAGAATGCTTTGTAATTTATTTTGCCCCTCTCTTTTCGAAAAACATTTTAGATAAAACATCTCATCTTTTAGATGAAATATTTAGATTGCCAACCCTGGGTTGGTAAATTCTTGGATATTTGGGGGAGGAGCCTGGAGAGGGTGGGGCTTAGAGGAGGGAGGGACTTTGACAGGGTATAATACCATGGAGACCAGCTTCCAAAGCAGCCATTATATCCAGGGGAACTGATCATTTTCAGCTGGAGAACAGCCGTAATTTCAGGAGATCTCCAGCCACCACCTGGAGGTTGGCAACAATAAGCTTTTTGCCAATCAACCGTTCACTAAGAAATATTGCCAGAATGTCTGAAAGTAAAATGAAATTCAAATAACGGTACAAATATGACAAGAATGAAAGAAAGAATAGTCAAGGATATAAGGAGCTGTCTTATCCTGGGACAAACCATTCAGCCTGCCAGTCTCAAGCAATCTTGCTACCCCTGTTCCTTATATTTATTTATTTCATTAGATTTCTTGACCGCCCTTCCTTGCTTATGTGGGGCTCAGGTTGGTTTACAACAAAATAATTCAATACATCATAAAACCAATTAGAACCGTAAAGTTCAATATTAGAAACGTTCAAACACAAATATTTGAACACATTTTAAGAACAAGTTGGCATATCTAGCATTCAGTTTTGGGGGAGGAGGGTGGAGGGTGCTGGGCAGATGTAAGGAACCGTTGCTGGCCTCAGCCAAAGGCCTGGTGAAACATCTCTGCCTTACATGCCCTGTGAAACTTTAATAGGTCAGGCAGAGCACAGATATTACTTGGCAGAGTTCCACCAGGCTGGAGCCAGGGCTGAGAATGCCCTGGCCCTGGTCGAGGCCAGCCAGATATCTTTGGGTCCAGGAACCACCAGAAGATTCTTATCTGCTGATCCTAATGCCCTTTGGCATTAGAGCAATGCCAAGAATTAAATTTGTAGCTTTATTTACGATG
>NW_015161443.1:383069-405079 GCF_001447785.1 Gekko japonicus
TTATCTTCACAATTACCTTGTATTGTTATAGTTAAGAGTATTTAGCAATTACCATATTTCCCGATACTGTATCTCAGAGAGGGGTAAAAACAGAGTAGACAGTGAAATGGAAGGAAGGAAGGAAGGAAGGAAGGAAGGAAGGAAGGAAGGAAGGAAGGAAGGAAGGAAGGAAGGAAGGAAGGAAGGAAGGAAGGCTGTGCATCTTAAACTAAGAAGAATTTTCTTTTTTCACTTAGTCACACACCCCTACACACAGTCCAGCTCATACCCCTTCCAAACACATATTCCCATCAGGGATGATTCTCACAGTGGGATTCCTACAACACAAAATGGCTGTGGTGGTGGCCACTGTATGCCAACTATGCAATGAAGTAAACCATGCTGAAACAGAGATTCCCCTTCTGGAATTGTTGGTCCTATGCAGTGTTCCCTCTAAGCTGAGTTAGTGTGAGCTAGCTCACTTTTTTTTAGCTTCCAGCTCACACATTTTTGTCTTAGCTCAGGAAGGATGGCTCCAACGCAAACTAATTTATGCAGTAGTCAAATTGTTTGCTCACAGCTTTAATGCCAGTAGCTCACAAAGTAGAATTTTTGCTCACAAGACTCCACAGCTTAGAGGAATCATTGGTCTCATGTCTTATCCTTTCCCATAACTCCTATTTGCCAGAATGCAATCATGGGAACAGTTGCAGATTATGGGATGGATCCAGGACAAAATTTCCTCTTATGCCAGAGCTCTTGACCAAGTGGACATACAAGAAAAAGACCACAGTAGTTGCCTATGCTAACTCAGAATTATTGTATTTCCGCTTGCACAAAATCTTGTGCAACCAGTTTTGGAGCACTATAATATATAGTAGGAAAGTACTAGAAGTTGCGCGTATGTTTCTGCTTGCTCACTGCTGGATCTAAACCACTGTCTCTGAAAAGAAAACTACAGTGTGGATTCTTGGGTATTATACTTTATAAAAAGTACGATAAACCCCATGTACATGAAGCTGAGTTCCTTGGAGGAAGGCAGGATACAAATGTGACTAATTTTTTATTTATCTATTGTTATTTGTTTACTTTATTTGTATCCTGCCTTTCTCTCCAGTGGGGACCCAAAGTGGCTTCCATCATTCTCCTCTCCTCTATTTTATTCTCACAACAACCCTGTGAAGGAGGTTAGACTGAGAATGTGTGACGGGCACAAGGTCACCCAGCAAGCTTCCATGGCACAAGTGGGGATTTGAACCCAGGCCAGATAAAAGTCCAGCACTCTTAACCACTACACCACACTGGCAATAATAATAATAATAATAATAATAATAATAATAATAATAATAATAATAATAATAATAATAATAATAATAATCCCCCCTTCTTATGAGCATTTAGTTTCAGGAACTTCAGAACCGAAGACATCAAATTAATGATGATCTGAAGAACAGCAAACGAGAGGTTGCAGAACTGAGCCGAATAACACAGAGACTGCTCTGTGATCTGGAAAAAGTCAAGAAGCAGGTAAAGAGAGGCAAAACCCTTTAGCCTTACTATGTACATTTGGGGGGGGGGTGTTCCCAGATGTGACAGTCTTGTACAGTTAGCAGAACACCATCTGTAGTGCCTTCTGCATTCTGGGAAATGTAGTTCTTTGAATGTTTGAGATGTATGTTTTCTGGAATGCATTGAATGCTATGGATTTTATCTATTCCAACAACTAGGAGTGGAAATAAAAAAGAGAAAAGGAGAACAGAAGAAGAATGGAGGGCTGATTTCCACTACCACCATTACCCATCAGGAGGACAGTTGTGGGGATGGTATAGTTAGGGGTCATTTAGTAGAAAAAGAGGTGCAGGAGCTCATTAGCATAACTTTTTGCATATGCCACACCCCCTGACATCACCGGAAGTGTGTCAGAAGGCAACACCCATCGCTCAGGCTCCACTGGACTGTTTTGGATTGCTAGCTATTGGGGGGGGGGAATGTGCAGATCTGCCCTCACAGAGGGGGGGTGACTTGTCAGAGCTTGTACCTGAAGGTGGCCAGAGGGGGGGGCTCTCTGGCTGCTTCTTGCTCCTTGTGACCCTACTGAGGGCTGCTGGGAGCAGGGGGTGGGGCTTGTTATATATGCCCGCTCCCTGAGCTCCTTACTGCCGGAGCTCTGCTCCTGTGCGCTCCTGCAGGAAATGACCCCTGGGTATAGCACAGGAGAAGGGAATTGTGGAGGGATGACTGAGAATCCTGTGGTGCCCTGATGTCATCCTTAGATATGCCATAATATCCCATGCTCTCCAAAAGCTAGGGTAAAATGAGCTTTGCATTAAAGAACTTCTGAATTGTCTTCTCCTTTTCTGTTGCTTTGGTAACAGTCAAATGTTCACGCAAACAGAATAGGCAAGGCTCGGCCAAATCCCTGTTAACTTCTCCTTCAAACTGAGGAGCAGCTGGCTGCCACGATCCCGTCATCATTAGTGCTAAAATGCATTTGAAGCAGGGAGAACATTCACACAAATTCTCAGACAGGGATGCAGAAACATTCTCGCACTCAGACGGCGCTGGTTTTGAATGGCATCTCAAGATCTCCAACACTGTTTGAATTTTATCCTGAGTGAATTTAGAGGGATGAACGACTAGTTTTTATTTATTTATTCTTGGATTTATATCCTGCCCTCCCCGCAGACGGGCTCAGGGCGGCTCACATAAGTTTTACGTGCCAGTGCCTGAGAGAAAGTACTTATTGTGCTTAATCCACTGGCAGGTCGCGTCTTTGCAGTCGACTGTTTTTGATACCGAGTATCACGGCGATTTGACTCTGAAGGATGCCCAGGAGAATCTGGATAAGCTCCACAGCGCCCTGCATAAATCCAAGGATGAGCTGGCATGCATGTTGAGGAACTATCAGGAGCTTCTCAATGACAAGCTGGCCCTAGATATTGAAATAGCGACATATAATTCATTGCTGGAGGGAGAAGAAAACAGGTATTAATCTTCTACTTTTAGAGGTCACTACTCAGAGCCAAACTAGGTGGTACTTTTCTTACACATTCTGCCATGGGGACTCACAGCCATACTAATTAATTAATTAAATGGCCAGGAGACCCAAAGATTGTGAGCCGCAAGGATTGTTTTTAGGGGCTGAGAGAACTCCAAAAGAACTCTGACTGGTCCAAGGTCTCCCAGCTGGCTTCACATGGAGGAGTGGGGACTTGAACCTGGTTCTCTGGATTAGAGTCTGCTGCTCTTAACCACTACACCAAACTGGCTCTCTTGCAGCCATACTGTAGGCAGTGGCATGGGGGAAGCAAGGGCTCCTGCCTCCCCCTGTGCTGATTTCACCAGCTGAAACGACCAGGGGACTGTGGGGTCAGGCCTTATTCACCTTGTTGGGAGGCTACATATGCACGGAGTGTTTGCATGTGCAGCCTCCTGACAGGACAAATAAGTACCATCCCCCCCTCCGCAGCCCCTGTGTCATTTTAGCAGCTGAAAATGGCAAAGAGGCAGAGGCAGGAGCCCCTTTTCTCTGGGCACCACTGTCCTGATTAGAATTGAGCCCAGCTGTGCTTTTTACTCATGAGTTGCCATGGGGACTCACAGCTGCTGTATGTCTGCAAATCCCCATGGCAAACTTGTGAAAAAAACTAGCCTTTAGTTTGGCTTTCAGTATGGAAGTGTTTGGGTCAATTCATCTGAAACCACTAGCAAAGATCTGACTCAAAAACAGTTCAGCCAAAAATGGGACTGGACTACTGAAGCCAGCAGATGAAGAATTGCATATTTGAACATTCCCATATAGTTTTTTTTTTAAAAAAGGATCATTTCATACAGAAGTGATCTGCAAATTCCCTGTGTGCGCACACAACGGACACCTGCCTTGATTCAAACCTGGCCCCAGCAAACCAAGCTATTTCTAAACCCAGAAGCCTCCTGCACTCTTTGTGATATAATCAGGGTCACTGCTGGGTTCCTGAATACTTCTCCATGCCCTTGAAGGGAGATCTCTCGCTCACTCTCCGTCTCCATGGCCCCCCCCCCGGAACCTTGAACTCTGTTATCGCGTGTCACAACAATCCCTTGGAAATGTCATTTTCCCAGAATGCCTATGGTTCTTAATATAGACATCAGGTGCCATACATACCAGAGTTCCTGGATTCTGGGATACTGTTGAAGTAGCATTCAAGGTGATGGGGGGGGGGGAGGGTTTTATTTCAGCCAGAACCAAGAAAGAAGTCTTTTTCAAGCAGACAACTAAAGTGGAAATTTGACAAACAGAAACTTAAAAACGCACATACCACACAAATACACTCCTTCGATTTAACTGCAGCAGCTCCAGCTGAGAATATATATGGCCGCAAACTCAAGTTCATTGCTGTGCAATATATCAAAAGGCAGGGATTCTTAAACCAAAACTAATTCCTCCATATACTGTGGAACAAAGTAAATGTTACAGTTTTTAAAGAGTTGGGTCTCAGTTCCCTGGAGCCAGTTTTTATTCCCTACAGCCACACAGTAGCTGTGGGCAACAGCATCTAAAACGGGGAGGGGGGGGGAGGGCCCAAACAGCCTTGGAATGGGACTGAAGGGAATCTCAAGGAATGGGACTTAAGGAATCTCAAAGTAGTTTACCATTGCCTTCCCTTTCTCTTCCCACAACAGGCACCTTTTGAGGAAGGTGGGACTGAAAGGGTTCTGAGAGAACTGTGACTGGCTCAAGATCACCCAGCAGGCTCCATATAAAGAAGTGGGGAATCAAACCTGGTTCTCCAGATTAGAGCCTGCTGCTTTTAACCATCACACCACTCTGGCCATTATTGTTTTTATTCCATTTCTCTTGTTTTATTTGCCATTTCAATTTGTTCATCACTTTGTGAATTTTCTAAACAGCGAAGTGGCATATACGGTTTTGGAATAAATACAGTAAATAAGTATTGCAAATATTTTCCTAACAATGTGAATATTATCTGTGTTTAGCTAGCTATCTTCTATCTAATCTAATCCAATATAATCTAATAAGAGAAAATCTGGGTTTTCACATGATTTATAAACAATTTTCCCTAACAGGTTAATTTCTGGGAATCTTGTGAATATAGGTAAGTAACTATACAGTTTCCTTTTTGGAACTCCAAATATTGTACCTTATATATGGACATGTGAAGCCACAGAATGATGTTGGTAGGGGGGGGGGGGGGGAATGCAGAAAGAAGAAAAATAACAGAACAAAGAGAACAGAGCCAGAACCCCACCCCACCCCGCTGTCCTCGTTTTCTACTTGCAGGGCAATTTTTCTATTGGGTTACATTCAAAATGGCATCCTGAAATGATACACACAGAGCCATCTTATTCTGATATATGTGTATCCAACCTCATGGTTCATTTTCAAGCCTGGCAAAACCTCTCCAGGATTCAAGGCTGAGGTCTGTCCCAGTACTCCTGCTATCTGAAATTGTTTAATTGGAGCTACTGGAATGTAAACCTTGTTTATGCAAAATGTGCATTCAGCCATCCTCTATCATCTATCTATCATCTATCTATCATCTATCTATCTATTAGATTTATACCCCGTCCTTCCCACCAAGGCAGGCTCAGGGCGGATTACATATATTAAAAAAAATTAAAAACAGAATAAAATCATACAAATAATTCTATACATAGATATTGCATGTCAGGCAGTGAAACAACAATTTCCCAAGTATTATCCATAACAGGTGTCAGTCAGTAATGGTAATAGCCGATGGTAAAATATATATATAATATTCTCTTGCAGAGTTTTTCATTTTGCTATACTCTAATCACTGGGAATGCTCTTTGTTGCAGTTGTGGTCCCTGCCCCAAGCAAAGTAGCTGATGACTCTGGCAGTGAACCTGGATATGGCTCTCTAAGTGGAGGTTTCAGCAGTAGAAATGGAAAATGTAACAATGGAGGTCCAAGGATGGGACAAACCCATGGAAATTTAGACTGCTACCCAGTGGGATATGCTTCTAGGACTGTGGGTAAGCAGTGCATCCCTGGAGGTGATGAGTGCAGCAAAAGTGGTGGGTGCAACGCCACCAGTGGTAGCTATGCCTCCAGAAGTGCCCAGAGTCTCCGTGCTACCAGTTATGGAACTGGTGGGCCTGCCACGTCTGTTGCAGCAAGATGTGAGGGTGGCCACCACAGTACTAGTAATGTGGCTGGTGCATGTTGTCATCATGGCCATTCATGTAACTCTGGCACCTCATTCTTCACAGGCAACAGGATATAAATGCTTCACAACAACCAAAAGCAGTGCAGATTCTTAAATTATTTTTTTTAATACAAGGCCACTAAGGCCAAACAAAATGACATTAGAAATAAAAAGGAAAATAATATTTATAACAGTAAATAGTGCCATTCTGATAGCACTGAGTTTGACCCTTTGGTGCAAGAAATCTTGCATAGATGCAATAACCTTTTGGTGGAAGAACTTCTTGCATCAATGGGGAGCTTTCTGGTACCAGAGGAGGAAAGAAGCACTGTGAGCAGAATGGACCTGTGGGATCCAACTCATTTTATCAACTATCGCACAAAAAAGATTATGATTCTTAATCGTTTTAGGTAACATTTTCAGAGTGCACAGTGTGTTGCAATTGTTATCTTTTTGCTTCCACAAGAAGTCTGTGACTCAGGCTGCTAGTGGTCCCGTTTTACATATGGGGAGCATAACTGAGAGATTATGTCTTGGATCCCATCTAGATTTCCACTGGTGTGAGTGGGAGAGATTTTCACCAATCCCTCCTCCTGCAGAAGACCTCTGAATCTCCCCTTAAGCTATCCCCAGGAGCCCCCAGCCCAACCCAAAGCAGTATTTCAGGGTGTGTTTTGGTCTGCCAGAGGAAGGCGGAATGAACAAAATGGTCCCATGGAAATGTAGGCATAATCCAACTCTGTGACTTTCCTAAGGCTACCTCAGTACACCAACGGCTTGAGTGGGATTCAAAACCCATGTTCTCTGATCTTACTCCAAATAGCTATCCAATGGCAGGGAGGGAATACTGTGTTTTGTGATGTAAAGCCTCTATGTGCAGTTCATCCATCATTGTTCTAAGAAGGTGGGCAGCCATGTTGGTCAGAAGTAGTAGAACAAAGTCTAAGTCCAGTGGCACCTTTAAGACCAACAAAGTTTTATCCAAGGTATGAGCTTTCCTGTGCATACATACAAAATAAATAAAATAATAATAGTAAATAATATGAAGTGTAGTGGGTTAGACGCATGTAAAAACCACTGAGACGGAGTACACAACAAACACAACAACTACTGGCCGGCTGGCCAACTATATACACACCTGGGGACACCCCCTAGGTCCTGTTGGTGGGTTCAAATCTCCCGCCACGGTCCTATTGGTTCCCAAGTGGAGAGACTTGGGAGTTCCTACAGAGTCAAGTTCGGAAGTATTCATTGGCCCCTGGTGGTGGTCAGCGAACATAACATAATAATAAATAAAACTTTGTTGGTCTTAAAGATGCCACTGGACTCAAACTTTGCACTATCATTGTTCTAAATCAGTGCTTGGTAGGCTGTACTCACCCTCTACTGAATACCTATTTTGAGATAGATGAACATAATGCGTGGTGAAAAAGCATGTGTGAATCATTTGCCCTGAGTGAAAACCAGATGCCCTTCACCTCAGAAACCATTTTATTGCCCTCACCTGGAAACCCCAGGCAAGCCCAACCTTGTCAGATCTTGGAAGCTAAGCAGGGTAGAATCTGGCAAGTACTTGGAAGGGAGACCTCCTTGAAATACCAAAGGTGGGAGGGGAGGGTGGGCTTTATTCAGCCACCTTTCTGAATATCCAGTAGGGCTCAGTCACCAGAGGTCACCGGGACTTCCAGGTGCACACACACTCTCTCACACACATGCACATATTTAAAAAAGAAACATTTTTTTAATAACTCAGACCAATGACCCATCTAACTCAGTACAAATAATATCAGTTATCCATTCCTCTCCATGGTCTCAGGCAGAGGTTTTCCCCAAACTTAAGACCTGGACTCTGCAGAATTGGTTAGGATATAGGTGAAGGCTTCTGCAGCCACATGACACAACCCAGCACCCTCCATCCCAGGCTGCTGCAGAGTCTGGAAAGACCATTCCCACACCTACCAGCTTCTTAATCAGAGGAAATGTCAGATAAAGGAAATCAGAGTGGAGATCTGCAGCTCAGCAGTCCCAGCCAGACTTGCTATGCTGCTTGTCCATTATAATACAAGGATCTATCCTGCGTTTCTGAAGTTCAGCGGTGGCCATCATCTTGTGGCTGGCTCAGCCACCTGTGGCAGCCATTTTGTTGCTGTGTCCACCATGCCATGTCAGAATTCCAAATGTGCTTGCAGGCTCAAAAGGGTTGGGGACCCCCGGTCCAGAAGGCATACAGTGCTGCGTTCCTGCTCTGACGATAGATAGATAGGTGGGCATGCTCCAGTCCAACATACTTCCTCCTGCCTGTTTCTGTTCAGTGAAATGACTTTGTATGCACTTCTGTGCTTGTGCTTTTGCAATGGAAGTTGCTGCCTAAGTTGATGATACACACCCCAGAGCAGCAGGCGTGCTTTGTAAGCATACCACAAACCACAATATGATGCCACAGTGTCCCTTGTACACAATGATACCGAGGCTCCTGGCTTTAAGCTGTGCGCTAATACCTTGTAAACAGCATTCCTTTGATATGCAAATAGTCAATTTAGCTGGCAGAGATCATCACCAAAGCTTGCTAAAGGCACTTTCTTACAGGGTAATGTATTGTGGCTATTTGTACATGTTTTGTGACAGAATTAATAAGTACAGAATTTCCACAGTGACGGTCATTACAAAGAGCTGGGAAACGATATATTAAAAGTAATGCAAGGGGGAAATGTGTTTGACATTGTTTTCCCATCAAGACATATTGTACCATCTGTTATGATCTTTGGAACTTGTTGTAAACATTCATAAAGCAGCTAAGTACCTCATTGTTCTTAACGTGGCCCTTTCCTCTTAATTACAAGTGCTGTCCACATAGTTCTATTAAAATCAGTGAAAATTTGCCACAGATATCAACGATAGATGGGGTAGGACCCTTTAATTGTACTGCAGAGTATCTCTGGATGCCAAGAAGTGATTTATTTAGAACTGTACACAATATTTTTAGCTTCTGTGGCAGTAGTTCTGATAAGTACAGATTCACAAAGAATGTTAAGGAGAATTGGAAAAGTTTTAGAGGAGAGAGATAAGAATGATAGATTTGAATTATATTAAGGACTGGAGTATGTTTAACCTAAAGAAATGAAGATTAAGGGTATGGTTAAAATGAATTCAGGGGACAAATTTCTCAAGGAAACTCTATTAGCTCCCAATCTGAATTTATTTAACCTTATAAATTATACATTTTGTTAGTTTTAAAGATTTCAGGAAACATGTTGTAAAAAATTAATTTTAGCAGGCTCCATAGAATTGTTTTAAATTAAAAGAACAGTTAAGATTCAAGGGGAAAATCAGACAAATGTCATGGTCTTAAAGATGTTTAAGCCTATGCTTAACTTCCTTGTAGAAATCAATACAACTTAACTTTAGCTGAATTATTCCCGCAGCTTTTAAAGTATTCCTCACAGCTGGATCTCAAAACCAAACTTTGCAAAGGACTACAGTTAAAAAAGTCACAATTATTATTACTTTGCCAGTTCTCCAATGTATGAGCAAATTTTTCTTTTCTAATGTATGATGGGGATGGCAGGGGGGTGGGTGGAGCTGTCTCAAAGCATGTCACCCTCTGTATTTCCATCCCTGAAACTTTTCAAGAAAAGGTTGGGTAAGCATAGGGTATACGGATGGGGTGTGTTTTCCATTGGACTAGCTTCTCTATGATTATTCTATGACCCCTTTGCCCATTTATTCAACAATGTGAGAACCACATCACTGTTGTGTTGTTCCGTATGTTATGCCAACTTCTCCAGGAAATTCCTGGAGATGGGAAATTCGTGGAGATTCGAGAGCCTCAGCCAAGATGTGACGTCACTCTAGGACTTTTATAGAGGGAAGGCTCAATGGTATATTATGCAGGCTGCCCTACTTACTGCCATTTCCATTTATGGGAACTGATCTCTGTAGTCTGGAGATTAGTTGTAATTCCAGAAAAACTCCAGGCCACACCAGCAATTGGTAATCCTACAGAGGGTGGTGCACCTGAATACAGCAACCAAGTTGGAAGGGTCATCAACTGTAAAAAGGGTCTATGCAAATCAAATAAACATGCCTATATTTCTCACCAGTTTTCATGCTTATGAGTAAATTTGCATGCCCTGCACTACTCCATTTTATCTCTTTAGTATGGATAGTGGATGATCCTGTGCTTTATGAACTTGTATAATTTTTAAACATAACATACCACCACTTGAACTATTTTGATTAGTGATAAAAGCTCTGACTTGCCTGCTGGGTCTCCAATAAACAGCATGAAGAATTAGTCTTGTTGACTTTTGCTCATGATTCTCTCTCACATACATACACAAGAAAATGAGTGATATTAAGAATTACTGCTCAGTACACTTCTAGAAGTGGCAGGAGGCGTCCTCATTGTGGACTCATATTAACAAGCACAGCGACAAAGATGAGGGTGGGGAAGAATGAGTTTGAAATGCTACGCTGAAATTTGGAAAGGTTCACACTGCAGGGAGCAGGGCCATAGGCCCATGGCCTCCCCATATTTTAGAAATAGATCATTAATGCAAAGGTAGTATATAAATGTGCTAAATACATATCTGTACTATTTAGGGATGCTGACCTGGATAGTCCAGGCTAGCCCGATCTCATCAGATCTCAGAAGCTAAGCAGGGATGGCCCTGGCTAGTATTTGGATGGGAGACCTCCAAAGAATCCCAGGGTTGTGATGTAGAGGCAGGCAATGGCAAACCAACACTGAACATCTCTTGCCTTGAAAATCCCACCAGGAGTCTCCACAAGTCAGCTGTGACTTGACGGCAAAAACAACAACAAACCATTTAGAGCGGGTGCACCTTCCACCTTTCATTACAGGAAAAGCACTGGTTCTATATACCCACAAGACTTGCACAGAACCCACAAGTGGGGAAGCACAAGACTCTGACAAAGATGAGATGAAACTGGGGTGGGGAAGAATGAGTTTGAAATGCTAAACTGAAATTTGGAAAGGTTCACACTGCAGAGAGCAGGGCCATAGGCCCATGGCCTCCCCATCTTTTAGAAATAGATCATTAATGCAAAGGTAGTATATAAATGGGCTAAATACATATGTGTACTATTTAGGGGGAGCTGCGGTGGCTCAAGTGGTTAAGACACTGAACTGCAGGCTGTGGAAGATCAGTAGTTCAGCAGTTCGAGACCCGGGTGCCACATGATGGAGTGAGCTCCCATCTCTAGTTCCAGCTCCTGCCAACCTAGCAATTCGAAAGCAAGAAATTGCAAGCTAGAAGTGGCAGGAGGCGTCCTCATTGTGGACTCATATTAACAAGCACAGCGACAAAGATGAGGGTGGGGAAGAATGAGTTTGAAATGCTACGCTGAAATTTGGAAAGGTTCACACTGCAGGGAGCAGGGCCATAGGCCCATGGCCTCCCCATATTTTAGAAATAGATCATTAATGCAAAGGTAGTATATAAATGTGCTAAATACATATCTGTACTATTTAGGGATGCTGACCTGGATAGTCCAGGCTAGCCCGATCTCATCAGATCTCAGAAGCTAAGCAGGGATGGCCCTGGCTAGTATTTGGATGGGAGACCTCCAAAGAATCCCAGGGTTGTGATGTAGAGGCAGGCAATGGCAAACCAACACTGAACATCTCTTGCCTTGAAAATCCCACCAGGAGTCTCCACAAGTCAGCTGTGACTTGACGGCAAAAACAACAACAAACCATTTAGAGCGGGTGCACCTTCCACCTTTCATTACAGGAAAAGCACTGGTTCTATATACCCACAAGACTTGCACAGGACCCACAAGTGGGGAACCACAAGACTCAAAGGGGGGTTCCATCCTCCCCCTACTCACCATGCTGCTCCCACCGCAGCTTGGGTTTCTGCTCCTCCTCCTGCCTGTCTAAATTACTGCTGCCTTGGTGGTGGTGGGGTCAGTAACAACTACCATTCCCCCTCCCATGTACAATCCCTGGCTCACTTCCAGCAGTGCCGCCTTGGTGGGGGTGGGAGGAGTGTCACTGCCTCAGCAGTGGGGTTGGCTGGAGGGTCCTACACCTCTTCCCCTGCCTGTCTTCAATTTAGCCACCTCAGTGGCTGAAGGCAGATCTCATCAGATCTCAGAAGCTAAGCAGGGATGGCCCTGGCTAGTATTTGGATGGGAGACCTCCAAAGAATCCCAGGGTTGTGATGTAGAGGCAGGCAATGGCAAACCAACACTGAACATCTCTTGCCTTGAAAATCCCACCAGGAGTCTCCACAAGTCAGCTGTGACTTGACGGCAAAAACAACAACAAACCATTTAGAGCGGGTGCACCTTCCACCTTTCATTACAGGAAAAGCACTGGTTCTATATACCCACAAGACTTGCACAGAACCCACAAGTGGGGAAGCAAACCTATGGCTGTGATCAAACACACAAAATGATCTACTTTCCATCCACTTTCCAATAGGATTTTGCCAGTTCACACAGTAAAACCCAGTTGGAAAGTGCATTGAAAGTGGATTATTTAGTGTGTGTGATTGCAGCCTAGCTCTCCTTTCATGTTTGTACAAATATCTCTTTTGTGTCTATATGGCTCCCATCTGCAGATTTACATACCCACAGATGGGGCCATGTTGACAGATATATAGATTAAGGGAATCTGTGTATGTCAAGGCACAAGCCCCTGTACTTACTTGTGTCGATATCTGCTACAGATTTCCATTCCCCCCCTTCCCGATGCTGTACTTGATGTTTCCCTGAGAAGATTTTCAGGGGGCATTTTGTGCTGCAGCAAGAAGGTGAGATGAAAAAGTTGCATTCCATTGACCGAAATCCTTTCCATCCACTGTAGTTTCTGGTGGATCTAAGTCAATGTGTTGTTTTCAGCTGCTGTAATCTATGAACAAAGATCTGGCTCTCTTGTCTGAACATATCCATTAACAAGTTATTTATCACTTTCTAATCATAAAAACAATTTTCAGTTCATATCAGTGTGTTTTCCCCACTCTGTTTTGGTGAACCCCATTGTTAAGTCTCTTGCCCATTCAAAATGTCCCAAGGACTTGTGAGTGAGGCTTTTCCTATGCCAAATGATTTATGTCTCTCACAGAAGCTGAATGATTTCATGAACATTTTTTGATATTACCTCATCAACTAGAAAGTCCATCAAAATTCCATGTTATCACAACTGATGGGACTAAATGGAAGATATTCTTATTTGAAAACCTAAAGATCTTCAGCTTAAGTTGAAGCCCTCAGAGTAAAGAGATTCCATATTTCCCATCTGGCATTTATTTCAACTTTGTTTAGAGCTTTATGCCCTATTTTCTTCCTTAATAAGGAATCCTAAGTGGCTTAAAACATTGTTTTTCCCTCTTCCATTTTATCTCCACAACAACATCCCTGTGATGTGAGAGCTGAGAGAGAATGACTGGCCCATGGTCATCTAGTGAGCTTCCATGGCAGAATGCAGATTTGAACCCAGGACTCTCAGATCCTACTCCAGCACTCTAATCACTGCACCATTGGCTGTCTTCTATTGTTTCAAGGCAACACCAACCTGGCTCCAGATTCAGCCTGTGTTGCTTCTGGCTTTGTTTCTTCTGGCTTGTACAGTGCTGAGAGATGCCAAACGTTATCTCCTCCCCTCACAAGCAGTAAAGTGACTAAAACATTGCCAATGCTGATCGGCACTGAAGGGAGTCCTCCCTCCCCACCTACCCGGCCAATGAGTGGCTGGTTTATAAAAACTCCATCTTTAGGTGCTTCAGGCTGTTTGCCAAATATACTACTAACAACAACTACATAATTCATATGGTCTGCACAGCTTCCTGTCCCGTGGCATTTCAAAATGGGTATGTGGATTAAGAGGGTCTGTGTATGTCAAGGCACAGGTCCCTGTGCTTACCTGTGTTGATACCTGCTGCAGATTTCCATTTCCCCCTTATAGTGACTCTTTCTCTGGGTATTGTTTTAGAATGAGGCTGGAGAGCTACCATGGTGCAGTGGTTCAGGTGGGGTAGGATCTTGGAGACCCAGGTTTGAATCCCCACTGAAGAAGAAGGGAAGAGATTGGATTTACACCCCACCCTTCACTCAGAGCAGCTTGCAATCTCCTTCCCCTTCCCCTCCCCACAACAGATACCCAGTGAGGTAGGTGGGGCTGAGAGAGCTCTGACAGAAACTGCTCTTTCAAGGACAGCTCTTGTCAGAACTACGGCTTGCCCAAGGTCATCCAGCAGCTGCAAGTGGAGGAGTGGGGAATCAAAGCCGGTTCTCCCAGATTAGAGTCCGTGCACTTAACCACTATACCAAACTCTGCCATGGAAGCTCACTGGGTTAGGCATGACCTACCCTACAGGGCTGTTGTGATGATAAATGAGAGCAGAGAGCAATGTTGTAAGCCAGTTTGGTTCCCCACTAGAGGAACAGAAGGGAGGGAGGGAGGGAGGGAGTGGTAACTAGCACTATAAATTCTAAATGTTATGCCCATTAAAATATATAGTCAAACCCATATTAGGCTTGGGTCCCGTTGAGGAAAAGGACAAACAAACAAATCTTTGGTATCAAGTGTCTCTCATTTCAAGGTGTGGGGGCCAAAATGTGTCTGCAGCTTTTGTGTACATGGCTTGTAAACCAAGGGAGGAGATTTTAAAACCTAACATCTATCAGTGTCAAAAAATATATCATCACGTCATTCTTTACATCTCTGGTTGTAACAGACTACAACTAACATAATTTGTTTATTAACGTGGATTTAAAATGAAGCTATTAAGGGAGTTTATTCATCCATTCTTTCAGCGTCTCTTACTGTCTTCCCAACCCCAACAATGCCTCTGATTTATCTGGCCAAATGATGTACCATGTGCTGCTGAACTCAGGCAAAAAACTGCTTCCCGATGAAGGGATAGGTAAGTAATTGAGAGCATGCACAGGACGCCTACAACCCACAGTGTCAAACGCTAGATAACTAAATTAATAGTATTTAACTAAATGTTAATGTGTGTAATGCTGACAAGGAAGTTTTGCTTTTAACCACTGTCTGTGTGGGAAAGGTAAGATGAGAGTAATGTTTATAGCGACTCAAGCCAAAATTCCTGTCATCAAAGCATAATGGAACAACCATATACTGAAAGGTGCTGTATTTTCCTTCTGGCAAGATGATAACACTTTTCATATTGTGTCTCAACATCAAAAGCGTGTTATCCCTTTTCCTTTCTTCCACCTCCTGCCCTCCATCCAAAGTCCACACCCATAAGTCACCTGCAATAATATCCCAAAGAGCAAGCTAGAAGGGGGAAATGACTTATGTTTTAATTTTCCCTCCTTTCAAGTTGCTGATGACTTATTTGCCCCCTTAGCGTTTGTCGTGGCTGTAAATAAAAAGCATTTTTTTTGCAAAGTGCTCTAATAATGAATAAATGGCTTGTGAAAGAAAGAGCTTATGCCAGCCATCAAATCCAGGAAAGGTATGCTGCAATGAAGCACAAGGTAGTTGGTCTGATATTCTAGGGTTGCTTTGCATCTATTTGTATAAGTACATACATATAATGATGCTATAGCATCACAGTGTCGTGGTAGATGTGCTGATACTATGGTGTGGATCAAGCAGACCATCAGCAGAAGGAACTGATGGTTGTGGATCTTTCTTGCTTTCTCCCTCCAGTCCCAACCATGAGGAAATTGATTCCTGGGATCACAGGGCCCATGTGGAGTAATATCCATGTGGGCTAGTGGACAGCAGGGAGGGGAGAGGTAAAACTGGTCATCTGGCCTCTTTTTCAGCAGTCTGGTGGCAGAAGAGGGAGAAGGGAGCAATTTTGTCCCTTTCCTCACTGCAATCCACTGATCTAGGTGTAGGGATACCAGACCCCTCAGTGGGGGTCCCCTGGTTTCTGGTACTCCTCTCCCCCAATACCCCCCCCAAACAGGCAAGAAGCTGAAAATAAACATGACATGTCTACATCACCCGGAAGTGATGTAGGCACATCAGTGTCATTGGGGGGGGGGGTTGATGCTCTGGTTTGGGGGCTAATAGAAGCTAATTCTACCCTAGAGGTTTTGTCCACAAACCAGAGCAGCTCCCCTGACGTCCCTGACATGCCGACATCACTTCCAGGTGATGTAGGCATGTCATGTTTATTTCCGGCTTCTTCCTTCAGCACTCCCAGGAAGTTCACCCCCATCCCCCACCCGCTGGTCCCATGGACCTGGCAAGTTGGTCACCCTATCTATGTGTCAACTGGCCCATGTAGGTCCCAAGACCCTGGGCAATGGGGCAAAGAGCCTGCACAAGTAGATAGTTGTATCCCACCCTGTGAGTACAGACCAACAATCCCTCTGCACACAAACAAAGCAATTGTCCCACTTTGCTTC
This sequence comes from Gekko japonicus, assembly GCF_001447785.1. Classification (NCBI taxonomy): domain Eukaryota; kingdom Metazoa; phylum Chordata; class Lepidosauria; order Squamata; family Gekkonidae; genus Gekko; species Gekko japonicus. Next base: position 399,578 of record NW_015161443.1, read on the forward strand.
TCATGGCAAAGAATCGCTTCTTTAAATGGGTAAACAAACAAACAAAAACCCCCACAATTAATCCCACTGCAGCAAACATTCTTTTGTCGTTTCTTTGCATCTCACAACTGATTAGGTACATAAGTGCTGTCAAGTCGCAACTGACTTATGGGGACTCCGGCAAGGGGCTTTCAAGACAAGTGAGAAGCAGAGGTGGTTGGCCACTGCCTTCCTCTGCAGAATCTTCCTTGGGGGGGGGGGGCTCCCCCCACATACCAGCCCTGCTTAGCTTCCAAAATCTGACAAGATCGGCCCAAGCCATGCTGCTGTCCCTCCCCAACCAACGGATTATGCTTTTTAAAAAATAGCTTTTGTCTGTGGATGCTATACCCCCCCCCCAGATGTTCCCCATTGCAGAGTGGGGTGGTGGGGTAGGAAAGATCCAACATCGCAACGGGTAAAGGGACTTTCTTCCTCTCTCCAACCTTTTTAATGTGAGTTTAATTAATTAGTTACATTTATTTATTGGAATGTTGTTCTCAGATGTACACACAGAGTTTTTGTGTGCAGTAGGGTTGCCAAGTTGTTTTCGCCCCGCGGCGGGAGGCTCCCGGACGGCGCCTATTGCGTGCGCACGCGCGCCGCATGCACGTCACCCAGAGGTGACGTGATGACACCGAGCATACTGGGGGCGGGGCCACAGCCATCTGAAGGGGAAAGCCCGCCAGCCTGCCAGCCAGCCAGCCAAGGCTTGTCCTGGCCTCCCGTCCCCTGCGCATGCGCAGGGGACGCTCTCTTAGTTTCGGGGGGATTTAAACATAGAGTTTCCCCCTCAGATGGCTGTGGCCCCGCCCCCAGCGTGCCCGGCGTCACCACGTCACCTCCGGGTGACGCGCACGCCGGGGTGGGGTTTCCCCCGGGGCCCGATTCCGTGGCGGCGGAAATCAGGCCTCCAAAACAGGGGGAAATCCGCCCCCGGGGGGACTTGGCAGCCCTAGTGTGCAGGAGATTCCCCATTGATTTTGATGATGGATGCCTTGGACATGCATTCCTTCCTTTCAAGTGAATGGGGAAACAAAATGGTGCCAGGTAGGAGTAAACTGGCTGCCTCTCTCCAGAGTTCTTTGTGCACTGTAAGGGGCACGTGGCATTTTTGGGAAACATCCCTTTGCATGGGTGAGACTCCCATGATTCATTCAAGAGGATAAGAGGAGCAAATGTGGGGCCATGTTGGCTGGGTGAAGTGACAGGGATGCTTAAAGAGGATCCCAAAACCACAGTTTTAACTTGCCCTCCTGCAGAACACGTGTGCCTTCACAGCGTATCCATTGTGGCCGGCAGAAGTGTAGTACTCCCTTCTATAACTTTCTACTTTATAATTAAGGCAAGCCACGGGAATGAATTTCAAGCACAATATCGGTCAAACGAAGCTTGCAAACAAAGCAATTCCCTTAAATTTCTCATTATTTCATAGGTTTATATTTACTATGATGTTTTGCAGATTGAAAAGCATTTGTAATTGCCCTGAGGTAGGCCAAACCCGGGGAAAACTCTAAATTAAAACTGTAAACCAATCAAGCTCAGCTCATCAACGGTATATAAACGTTGACTCTGAGGTCTCCTGCCAGAGGGCTGCTCTCTCCTTTGTTTCTGCCGCACCTGCCTCCTTGGAACCACCTATTTTGACGCTGGGCAGGTCACAATGGCACAACAGATATCCGCTGGGATGTCCTTCTTTGGAGGAAGGGGATTCAGTTCTGCATCTGCCATGGGTGGACTAGGTGGGCACAGAACCTACGTGGCCTCTGTAGGCCATCCTATCGGAAACGAATACGGGGTCCGTTGCTTCGGCAGCCAAAGTCTTTCCAATCTGGGTGGAAGCGGAAGAATTTCTTACGGTGGCTATGGCGGTTCCGGTTCTGGATGTTATAGTGCCTACGGTGCTTATGGTTATGGTCATATGGGTTATGGTACTATGGGTTTTGGTGGCAGGATGGGTCATATCGGAAATGGAGGGCTTGGCGGAGGATATTCCAACTTCAGAGGTGACGGCATCCGAGGAGTCACCATCAACGAGAAGCTCCTGAAGCCCCTCCATGTGGGAGTTGACCCACAGGAGCAGGAAGCACGGAACCACGAGAGGGAAGAGATGAAGACCCTGAATGACCAGTTTGCCTGCTTCATTGATAAGGTGAGCAAGCAAAGAGTTCTAAGATTCTGCTTCGTTTGAAATGAAACAAGCAAACAAAAAAAGGGCCGGGACTACCACAAAAGCCACATGTTTCTAATACAAATCCTGATGCCACCACTGGCACCACAAAATCAATATACAACCAAGCCATGCGGATTTGCTTTGCGTTATTCTTTTTTGCACATGGATTATGCACAGATGTTATAGTTGAGATTTGCTTGCAAATATTTTAATATATAGTGCTGTCAAATATATTACATTTTGGGTATTGTTAAATTGGAGAGGGGTGAGTTGAGGAACAAAGAGGTATTCCCAATGCAACATCTGCAGTGCAGTCCTAAGAACACTTTTCTGGGAGTGAGCCCCATTGAACAGGCCTGAGTCGGATTCTGAGCAGCTCTGCTTAGGATCGCTCTCCAGAAATGTTCAGAAGGGCATTCTTAGAAAGGGATCAGAACTGTAGTGTAATGGGTCAGCTCAGGAGGTTGTTTACATAAGGGATAGTATCTGCTGTATATTGCAAAGTTCATTGTTATGTATTCCCCCTCTTTATACAGCCATTTATTCTATTTTTGTTTTACAAAAGTTATATCTCCGTTTTTTCTCGCACAAGGGCCACCAAGGCAGCTAATTCAATTCAATGTCTTCTGCCTTTGTAAGCCTTTCTTCTGTATGGTACGTCAGAGCTTAGAGAGTTCTGTTGTCTTAGACAGTTCTCTGCCTACCCTAGGGTTGCCAGGTCTGGGTTGGAAAATACTAATAAATTGTTTTGAGGGGAAAAAAGGAACTGTAGTATAATGGATCAGTTCCAGAGGCTGTTTACATAAGGGATAGTATCTGTTGTATATTGCAAAGTTCATTGTTATGTATTCCCCCTCTTTATACAGCCATTTATTCTATTTTTGTTTTACAAAAGTTATATCTCCTTTTTTTCTCGCACAAGGGCCACCAAGGCAGCTAATTCAATTCAATGTCTTCTGCCTTTGTAAGCCTTTCTTCTGTATGGTACGTCAGAGCTTAGAGAGTTCTGTTGTCTTAGACAGTTCTCTGCCTACCCTAGGGTTGCCAGGTCTGGGTTGGAAAATACCTGGAGATTTTGGGGGTGGATCCTGGAGAGGGTGGGGTTTGGGGAGGGGCCTCAGCCTGGTGCAATGTCATAGAGTCCACTCTTCAAAGCAGCCATTTTCTCCAGGGGAGCTGATCTCTGTCAGCTGGAGATCAGCTGTACGAGCGGGGAGATCCCCAGGCCCCACCTGGAGGCTGGAAACCCTAGCCTACACTAACTTTTTTCCCCCTTCAAAGTTTTTCATGTTGGTATGCATTCTTTTCCAGTTGTTCAGCTGTAGCCCCACTGCATTGTTTTGTTTAGTAGAGATCTTTGCTGTATGACTTGGATCTTGTTATCATTTGTATTTATTGCAGATTCAGTTCAGATCCGATTGTACTCATAAAGAATGCATCACCTTGGTCCTTTGCTAGATGGTTATTTGATTGGCAGTGCAATCCTAAGAACACTTTTCTGGCAGCAAGCCCAATTGATTAAACTAGGATTTTGACTAGAGCAGTTTCTTTGCTCACTTAATTCATAAAGCTATGTTTCCCAGAGCTGCTTCCCACATGTCAGTCATCACTGTGTAGAAAAATTATTCAAATGTGTATACTGCCACATATGAAGAACAAGTAAGCGCTCATCTTGCTGCAAAAGCAGAGTCACTGCATACACAAAATCTGATATGCAGTCTCAACATGGTGTGTGTAGATTCATTGTAGAACAGATATGGGCACACCCAGGTGCCCTGGTGTAATAGACAATTCTGATTATAGGAAATTCCACTCTATATATGGATCTTCCCTGCCTGATACCATTTTCCCATTAATTTCAGCATGTATAAATTATTCCCTGTGAAATTAATGGGGACCCTCTCCTCCCATACAATGCACAGAAGAAATTTGCATGCACATCTTAATAATAATTTCTGCTAAATTAATAAATTAACCTCAAAACAAAAATTCATTATGACACTGTGCTAGGTTTTAATATTCACCTGCTGATTCTAGGTGTCTTGCTCTTTTGACTCTAAGAACACTTTTCCTTCTTAGAAATGCAGTAGTAGTGTGTTTGACGAGGCATAATGTGGCTCAGTGTGATGTCCACTCCTTGCAGAGATGCACATCAGACTGAAAAACAAGCAAAATATTTAAAATGTCTGTTTTGAAAGCCAGTTTGGTATAGTGGTTAAGTGCGCAGACTCTAATCTGGGAGAACTGGGTTTGATTCCCCACTCCTCCACTTGCACCTGCTGGATGACCTTGGGCAAGCCATAGTTCTGGCACAGCTGTCCTTGAAAAAGAGCAGTTTCTCTCTCAGCCCCACCCACCTCACAGGGTGTCTGTTGTGGGGAGGGGAAGGGAAAGGAGTTTGTAAGCCGCTCTGAGACTCCCTTGGGTAGTGAAGGGCGGGGTATAAATCCAATCTCTTCTTCTTGACTCTATTTTCTTATTAAAATTCCTGTTATATCATAATTTCTTTAAAAATCAGGTCCGATACCTGGAGCAGCAGAACAAAGTTCTTGACACCAAGTGGAGACTTTTACAAGAGTGTGCCCTGCCAGCGAGGAAGAACCTTGAACCATACTATGAGAATTTCATCAGCAACATGAAAAAGCAGCTTGACTGCTTATTAAGTGAAAGAGACCATCTAACCAGTGAAGAAGCTTCCATTCAGCAGCTGGTGGAGGAATTCAAGACTGGGTAAGACCATTTGCACATCAGCATCACCTAACCTGTAGGGTTGCCAACTCTGGGTTTGGGAAATTCCTGGAGATTTGAGGGTTGGGCAGAGTTTGGGAAAGTAGGAGCTCAGGAGAGATGTTATGACACAGAACACACCCTCCAGAGCTGCCATTTTCTCCAAGGGATCTGACCTCTCTAGTCCGGAGGTCACTTGTAGTTCTGGGAGATCTCCAGGCCCCACCTGGAGACTGGGCAACACTAGTCTGGACAGAGAGAACAATAACTAGATTAGGGACTGCCCACAATTTCAAATTGTGTCCTTCCTGTCTCCTAATTGGCTCTGCTGAAGACTTCCTTCTTCTGTAAAGGTTCCTCTTGTTCTTTGTTCCTTTTACAGCAGACACTGGGTCGTTTAGGCTTTCTCTCGGTATGTTCTACAACAGTTTGTTCTTCTATAATAAACCTACTTATTTTTCTCTAAACAGTCAGTACTACACTTCCTTTGCATATTTAAACTCTGCTAACTCTCCAGGGGAGATTTCTGAAGTCTGGAGTAATTCCAGGGGATCTCCAGGCACCACCTGGAGGCTGACAACCCT
>NW_015161443.1:405096-426702 GCF_001447785.1 Gekko japonicus
GCTGAACCTGAGAAGCTCAGAATGTGCCCAGCAATCCTTGGCTGGTAGATACTGTTGTCAATCTGGGATAGGGTAACTGCAAGTGCAATTCTTGAGCAATGTTTGGAGACACTGCCTCTTATTGAAACTCAAACCCAAACCTCACGCTATATAAGAGAATCCTGCAATATTTTTAACATTAAAATGCAGCTGCAGGTTTAGCATTCTGGGGAGAAGTTGTTTAGCTCCTTGTGTTGTTCTCCCATTAGAAACCCCCTTCTGTCTCCTGAACTACTATTATGCCCACTAAGGGAAAATAAAGCGCTGCATACACTTTTTTCCTACTGCAAACTGAGAAACTCAGGGAGAGGGATTTCCATAGGGCAGGGGTCCCTAACATGGTGCCCATAAGCATCATGGAGCCCCCCCCTTTTTTCTGGCACTCCCCTAGTGCTTCTTGAAAGTGGTCAGGGCTAACTGGTGTTCTGAATCTTGCCCATCAGAGTTTCTGATTGCCCATTGGAGATCTGATTGGCTGTCCAGTTTGAAATAACATTGTTTCAGCAAGCAGGAGCTGCCACCACAGTGCTGGTTTTCTTCTCTCTCGCTGCTCTTTCCCAGTGTATTTTTAAAATCATCCCTCCTCTCCACTTGGGCTTCCTCTGTGTGGTTGTGCCCCACCACCTGTGGCAGCCATTTTGTGGCTGTGTCCATCACCCTGTGTCAGAATTCCAAAGGTGTCCACAGGCTGAAAGAAAGTTGGGTATCCCAGGCTGCCATAGGAGATACAACACAGTGGGCAATAGGTTCTCCTTGTTACCCCAATTACCCAACATTGTCCCAATCCAAACCCTTGTTATCACTCACTAACCCCTGCCCAACCCCCCCCCCTCAATTTTTTAAAGTTAAAGAAAACCTGGGAAAATTTGATCATGGATATTCCACATAATAGGAGCTGTGGTGGCTCAAGTGGTTAAGACGCTGAACTGCAGGCTGTGGAAGGTCAGTAGTTCAGCAGTTCGAGACCCGAGTTGCCGCATGACGGAGTGAGCGCCCGTCTCTAGTTCCAGCTCCTGCCAACCTAGCAGTTCAAAAGCAAGAAATTGCAAGTAGATAAATAGGGACCACTTCAGTGGGAAGGTAACAGCGTTCCGTGCGCCTTGGTGCTTAGTCATGCCGGCCACATGACCACGGAAACGTCTTTGGACAGCGCTGGCTCTTCGGCTTTGAAACGGAGATGAGCACCGCAGCCCTAGAGTCGGATTTGACTGGCTTTCGAGCAAGGGAAACCTTTACCTTTTATTCCACATAATGGGTGGGAGCCTGTGATAATTTCTGCTAATGGAAGGAAAGGATCTTTGCCAATGCCCCTCCCCCACTGCAGATTTCCGACTCTCCCCTCATGGTGTTTCAGGTGATTCCCTGTCCCCCAGGAACAAAATTTTGGAGCTCCTTTTGGAATGCAACAGGGAGGTAGGTGAAGGAAGTCCCATACTACTGATGGAAATCCCCTATGTCAGTGGAAATTTACCACAGGAACCAAATCAAAGCACACTTTGCAGTTGAGATAAGCATGGCCATTGGTCTCGGTCACTGAAATTTATCATCATGATTTCTTCTTCTTTGTACCTTGTAATGAGAGTCAGACTAGGTCTGCACATGCCTATTTCTTTTGTCTCACTGACACACTACAAAAAAGCTTGTGACACACCAGAAGTGACAGTATCCACATTACATCACCTTCAGCTCTCTCAAAAACACACACCACACCCCTACCATTTGTCTTCCACCATGGGTTCTTGTTGCTTTCTTATAAAGACTTTTATACAGGACTTAAAAAAAAAAAAAAGAGGTGCCGGAACTCTCAAGAGGGAAATGAAATTTTCAATCTGTATACTGAAAACTCATGAACTTTTAAACATTGTTAAAAGAATGTTGTCAAAGAGGTTCTGGAACTCCATTCCGGCGTGTTCCCCCAGAAAAAAAACCCTGCTTTTATAGATGGCTCTCTGTCTGATCCTCTCAGAATTCCCAGTGCAATTCAGAAAGTGGCAAAAAGACCCTCACGCCTGGTGCTGAATCGCTTTCCATAGGCGTATCTGAAACTGCTGACGTGCTGCAGGGGAAGGGGGAAAAACACCAGTGCTGCCCTTCCTATAATAGATCCACACATTTTTACATAAAGATTATATGAAAATGAAGTGCATGAAGGGGGGTAGGGATGCCAGCCTCCAGGTGGGACCTGGGGATTCCACAGAATTACAACTCATCTCCAGACTACAGAGATCAGTTCCCCTGGAGAAAAGGGCTGCTTTGGAGGGTGGGCTCTCTGGCATTGTCCCCCATCCCCAAATCTCCAAGACTTTCCCAGCCTGGATCTGGCATCCCTGCTCCTACATCCCCTGCCAGTGGCACCTTTAAGGGGGGGATTATCTTTTCTCTGAATACAGGTCCTTATGTATGCAGCCCCCCCCCCAATGTCATGCCAAGAGATTTAAGATGTTTTGCATTGTCAACACCAGTCAAATAAGTAGGAAGCAATGTATAAGGAGATAATGACATCACTGTGGGAGGAGTATAATTTGGGAATCCCCTCCAGGATTCTTCAGATTCTTAGGAACTTGAGCCAGCTAATTCTATTCCCCCACCCTTTTCCTTCTCAGCTATTCCCAGGATTCTGTGTTGCTGGAACATAATCAGTCTTTGCAGGGCTTTTTTTGTAGACAAAGCCCAGCAGGAACTCATTAGCATATTAGGCCACACCCCTGACAGCACAGCTCATTAGCATATTAGGCCACACCCCATGTCTTCTCTTGGCTTCCCCGGGTGCCCAGCGGCTAATGAGAGCCCAGGCAAGCCCCCCCTTGAAGAGAAGGGAATGCAGTTTAAGCTGCCTTCCCTTGGCTTGCCCGGGCGCCCCATGGCTGCGAGAAACCTGGGCAAGCCGCCCCTTGGACAGGCTGGGGAAGGCACGGGGAGGCATTTAAATGCCTCCCCAATCCTTCCCCGCCCTCCCGGGGGGCCTCCTGGCCCCCCCGCCTCAGAGTCGCTTGGGGGGGTCGCTCTCCAGCAATGTTCCCTCTAAGCTGTGGAGCCTTGTGAGCAAAAATTCTGCTTTGTGAGCTACTGGCATCAAAGTTGTGAGCAAGCGATTTGGTGGCTGCATAAATTAGTCTGCTCTGGAGCCATCCTTCTTGAGTGAAGACAAAAATGTGTGAGCCAAAGGCTAAAAAACTGTGAGCTAGCTCACGCCAACTCAGCTTAGAGGGAACACTGCTCTCCAGGCCTTCCCTCTGTAGCCGTGCACGCAGAGATTTTGGCTGTAGTGGGCGTGGCCAACTCTGAAGCCAGCCAGAACTCCGTTCCTGTGCGTTCCTGCCCAAAAACAGCCCTGAAAAGAACTGGGATATGGTGTTGGCCAATATTGGGAACATGCCCATCAATTTCAAACAATGATGGAGCTAGGTCGTTTAGAAACAAATTAAAAAGTGAAGGGGCAAGGATGCAACCCTGTTTTACACCTTTGTGAATAGGGATTTTGGGGGTTAGATCTCCCTGTAGATTGAATTTAACCTGACAACTGGTATGTGTATATAGGTTTTTTTTTAATTATTATTTAAAAAAAGCAGTCTGGGATCTATATTCATTCTAGTCCTCTTGTCCCATAAGAGGTCTCTTGGGACTGAATCAAACGTCACCTTAAGGTCTAAAAAGGCAGCAAAAAGCTTATTGCCTGGTTTCCCACTGTATTTAGTAACAAGGTGTGACAGTACTGCACAGTGGTCCAGAGTAGATTTTCCCCGACAAAATCCTATTTGTTCTGGTCCTAGAATGTTATGGTCAGTCATCCATCCATCTAGTTTAATTAGAAGATGTTTGGCATAAAGTTTGCGAACTACTGGTAAAAGGCTGATCGGTCTATAATTTTCGGGAGAGGAAGGATCACCCTTTTTCAAAACAGGGACAATGATTGTGTTTGTCCATGACTTTGGCATTATTCTAGTGTTATTTATTAAGGAAAATAAAGCAGACAAAGGAGGCGCCCACCATTCTGGGTGAGACTTCAGTAGTTCTGGGTGAGACTGCATCAGGGCCAGGAGCTTTTTTTGGTTTGAGATAAGTGATCAGGGTAATAATATCCTCAGGAGACGCAGGTGGCCACTCGGGGGTCTCAGGGGAATCACATTCTGTGGTTTTGGGAAAACTTGCACCATTTTCATTAAAAAGGTTTCAGAAATATGAAAACCAGGTATGGGAGGGAATTGATGGTGATGAAATTAATTTCCCCCGAGAAGCGCCAGAAATTAGGGCCCCAAATTTTTCCACAATCATTTGACCTGGATGCCCTGATCAATAGTTCCCACTGGTCACTGGCAAACTGGAGCTTCTTGGCTTTGACTAAGTCTGACGGCTGTTGTTTAACTGTGAAGTATACCTTCGGTAAGGAAGACTTTTTTTGGCTCCAATAATGGTGATAAATGGAACGGAGAGTGGGCTTCAAACACAAACATTCTCTGTTGTACCTTGTGTTATACTTGGGCTTGTGCCTGGAGGGCAAAATGGGAGCAGGGTTAAGTAGGGAAACACTTGCAAGTGTAAAGTCTTCAGGAGTAGGAAGTGTACATAAACTCCCTTCCTTGGACCGGACAAAGCAGCACCCCAACCACACATGCACATTCCCTGTGCTCATAGACTTTGTGCTGACAAGCCGGTGATCACATATAGGCAGGGGTGTGGGCCTTCCACTTCTGCCCACACCCCTATACACACACTGATTTTAGTCCACCTAATGTCATCTATAAGGGGCTTGTGTTCACCTCCCTGGAGATTCTTTAATTTCTCCTCCCTGCATAGAAAAGCAACATTCTCAATAGAACTGAAAGTTTGCAGGATTTTGAAATGTCAGAAGTTCTGCAATAAGAAATTGTCCTTGAAATTAGCCTGTTTTGTTTTTTGGTATTTTTGCATTTGTGTGTGTGTGTGTGTGGGCGGGGTGTCCGTACCTGGAAATCATTGTGACCTCTGGCGACCCCTACTGGGGCACAGAGGACATTCAGAGAATTGGCTTGATAGTCTGCCCCTGCCTCCCAGCCCTGGTATGCTCTGGACTGGAGGTCTCCCATCCAAATACATGCCAGGGTTGGCCCTGCTTAGCTTCCAAGATCTGACAAGATCAAGCTTGCCTGGGCTATCCAGGTCAGGGCAAGGATTAGCTAAAAGACTAAATAAACAGTTTACTAAATACATTTACATGCCAGTCACCACATATTAAAGACTGATTACTTATCGCATGTCTGTTGTCAGAGACCCACTGAGCCAACCTAAACAGAGTTACAGCCTTTCAAATCCACCAAATGGGCATTGAAGGGTATAGAGCTCTGCTTACAATGCCACTGCTACGTTGCTCCCTCTGCCATTGATGAAGATGGACCTATACTGCCAGCCACCTGTCAAATACCACTGCAACCAAACATCAAATATTATTCATGCACCCAGAGAATATTCCGCATCAACATTTGCAGAGAACTGGGGGTACAGGAGCAAATTTCTTCCTGTTGTATAATTTATTGGTGGATAATATACATGATTGTACAAAAAAGTGCAATATTTTTGTATTGCTTCCCAGATGTATGAAATGATTTAGATGCTTGTTCAGAATCTCTTCAAGCTTCAGCTGTCTTTGCCACTACACTCTTAGCCAGGGCTCTAGTCGGGGGGGAGCTCTCAGGTACGGAGCTCCGGAAGAGAACCTCTAGGGGGCGGGGCGGTCACGTGGTGAAGCCCCGCCCCCTTCTTTACCCCGCCCCCTGCTTCGATCCTCATTCCGTTTGGGAATGAGGATGAAGCAGGAGGGTAAGTAGCCGGGCCTTCTGACACACTTCCGGTGATGTCAGGGGGTGTGGCATATGCAAATAAGTTATGCTAATGAGTTATGCTAATGAGCTCCGGCAGCTCTTTTTCTACAACAAGACCCCTGCTCTTAGCTACACTTGGTCTATCCTGTTGAATCGGCTGTTAAACCCTCTTTTAGGATGTGGACTGTATCTTTCTGAGCAAGGCAGAGCTGGAGGGGAAAGTGGATCTGCTGAGTCGGGAGCTGGAATTCCGTAGATGTGTCCATGCAGAGGTAAGGGTGAACCACAGAAATCCTATGGTGAAGAGACTTTCAGGCTCTGAAGATTGTAAATGTGATTCAGGGTGGCCCTCTGTGCCCAGTGGAGGCTCGGAGGATTTTGTTATCTGAGGCTACCACCCCTACCTCACTGCCCCACGGTCCTGCCTCACAGCCCCAAAACTGTTCCCACAGTTGACCTCACACACTTCTGCCACCATGATCTCCATCCCCACCCATATGGGCAGTGTCCCATTGCACAGGGAAGGCTCTCAGAACTGCAGTTCTCACCTAGCTGGAGGTGTCTCTAAAGGGGCATCCTAGTGACTGTGGGAACAGAGTTATCTCTGGTAACAGGAAGGTAACGGGAATATCTATCCAAACTTACAAAATAGGCCTCACAGAATTAGCAAAAAAAGATCACAAGGATGTTTTTCTTCCCCTTTTCTGAGCATATATTTATATGTTTATTTCTTAAACATGTTTATATGCTACTTTTTTGCCATTGCATCCAAGGCGGTTTACAATTCAATATGCCTACAATCTGCCTCGTGCATCCAAGGCGGTTTACAATTCAATATAACTGCCTACTATCTGCCTTGAATCATAGAATGATAGCGTTGGAAGGGGCCATTCCAACCCCCTACCCACAGTGCATCTCTGCTCACAGAAAGCATATCTGTGATTCCTCACCTTGCCCCTCCCACTGCAGCCCCAAATGATCTTTGACATGTTACTTCTGGGGTGCGGCACAAGGGACCCTCAAGAACAGGATGAAGAGCAACCTGGAGGTCTGCAGCCGCAGAGGGCAACTGGGCAAAACCACCCATCCATTAGCAGAAATTTACCAAAGGATCCAATGTAATATAAACAGCATGAAGTGGGAAGGGAAGTTAAAAATGAGCAAATCTGGGTGCCAAGTCTTAAACAAATTTATATAACTAGTCTGTAATGATCAGGAGATGCAGGAGATTAGTCAATGGGAATAAGTAGGTTGACACTCATGGCTTAAGTGGGCTGGGACTTTTGTAATCACAGGAGGGTTGCCAGCACATGGAGCGTGTAGAAAGTAATTTGCCATTTACCACTGATTAACCACAGGCACCCCCTATTCATTTGGCAACATGGTCTCAGTTTAGCACTCAGTTGCTTCAGCCCATTTTCTCTTTTAGTAAACCAACCACAGAAGGGATGGAAAGGAAATGGACTTTCTTGGACACCTGATTCTGACACAAACTTTTGCCTTGCAGGAGCTAGCACAGCTAGACTGTCATGTCTGCGACACAAACATCCTTCTGCAAATGGACAACAGCCGAAACATAGATGCTGACCTCATTATCAAAAATGTCGAAGCCTGGTATCAGAGCATCGCCCAGAAGAGCAAAGAAGAGGCGAATGCTTTATACGAAAGCAGGGTAGGAAAGAGCACAGCTGCACTACACTTATTTGCAGGGCAGTCCTCAAAAGAGTTGCACTTTCCCAGGTCAATTGAAGTCAGTGGGATTAGGAGGGTGTAACTGTGCTTAGGAGTGCACTGTTCTTGGATGTTCTCATCTAGCGAGTCCATCCACTGCCACAGCACACAACGAACGTATTTGTAGTGGTTCAAGAGGCATGCCCTGGTTCGGGTTTGTACAATCTCAGCTGTTGGCTACTTGGTGTGAACAGCACAGGGACATTATGGGGAAAGCGATACCTAAGCTCTTCCTGGGGTGTTTTCCATTTTCCTACTTTGGCTGCTGAACTGTGATTTCCAGCGGCTGCTGTGATTTTGTGCTTTGCCATAACAACTAAGATATAGGATGTATGAGAACCTTGTCCCATTCCCAAGAACTTTCACTGCCTTTTCACTGCCAGAGTTCACTGGGTTTTCTCAGAATTCCTCAGACGTTTTGCCTGAGAAGGAATGTCTAAATTCACTTCAACATTTGCTTCAGTTGAAACCTGGTGACAAGCTGGGTATGTGCAGAAACTCAACCTTGAGAAATTTTGCTAGTTTCACTGAAACTCGTGGACTTTTATCAAAAAGTCTTCATGTGTTTCACTGGAGGAAGTACCCACAAAATTCACTTTGAGCAAAAATGTTAGTAACAGGCCTGTTTTTTGTTTCCGGATCTCAGTTCCTAGAGCTTCAGCAGCAGAAAGGGAAATATTCTAATGATCTGAAGATCAACCAACACGCGATTGCTGATCTGACCCGGTTGTTCAATAAGTTGCAGTCTGAACATGACTTAGTGAAGAAGCAGGTAGGCCAGACCATGGCATATATTGTTTCTTCTCTGGATCTGATGGCTATATCCTAGTACAATGTAGCTGAAATAATCTTGTCATTTCTGAGGGGTGGACCTTTTCCCACAGAATTGAAACATATCTCCTCATTTTGGAGTTTTCCCAGTACTATTTGCTAAATAAATAAATATGCTTATTTATTAAAAGGAGCCCAATCACTGTTGCTCTCAGTTGCTCTCAGTGACATCATGATATGGCCAAATCAGGTTCTGAATTTATTTGCTGACATTCATTAAGGTCATTGCTTTACACTTATTACTGTGATAACATGTTGTAATGTATTCAATAGCTGCCATTGCAATACATGAATCATCTAACTGAAGTACAATGTTAAGCTTCGTCCTGGGCGAGGATCCAAATCCATCCAATCGCATTGATAGCCCAGGAAGAACCAACCAATCACTTGTCAGCAAGCTCCCTGAGTGGGAACATCCGTGATTGGTCCTTATGCATACAACCTTATTGGTTGGTAAATGTACAGTAGGCGTGGCTACATTAGCCGGGAGAGTTTAAAAGCAGGATAGCTGCAATGTAAAAGCTGTTCTGGCTATCAGATGTTGATCCATGTTGTGAAGCCCCGCCCCCTGTTTCCGGCCGCCCTGCTTCCAGCCCTCATTCAGCCAGGAGGAGGCAGGAGAAGAGGGAGGGTAAGTTGCTTCCTCCCCGGCTCTCCCCACCCCTGCTTGCCTGGGGCCAGGGAGGGACTTGGCGGGGCTTCCTCGCACTCCCACCGGCCTTGCAGGTCCACCGCTGGGCCTTATGATGTCAGGGGGTGTGGCATATGCTAATGAGTTATGCTAATGAGTTCCCCTGGACTTAACACATGTATACAGGTGCCATTTCTCCTCTGAATCAACTCAGTTGTGGGCTTCTTTTTTTTTGACAGGTTGATTGTTTGCAGTCATCCATTTGTGATGTTGAGCAGCGTGGTGACGTTGCTCTTAAAGATGCCCGGGATAAGCAAACCGAGCTGCAAACAGCACTACAGAAGGCCAAGGATGACCTGGCTCGCTTGCTGAAGGACTACCACGAGCTTTTGAACACCAAGCTGGCCCTGGATATTGAAATTGCTACATACAAGACAATGCTGGAGGGAGAAGAGAGCAGGTGACAATGTTTGACTCTAAAGATCTGCTTGCACAAACATCCCAGAAATTTTGCAAATCTTAAAGGTAGTTTAGCCTCCTTTGATATCCACAAAGATGTTTCTCCTGACCTGACCTGGATAGTCCAGGCAAGCCCGATCTCATCAGATCTCAGAAGCTAAGCAGGGTCGACTCTGGCAAGTGCTTGAATGGGAGTCCTCCTTGGAATACCAGAGGCGGCGGCAGACTTTATTCAGCCACCTCCCTGAATATCCTCCATGCACAGAAGTTCTCAGAGCTGGCCCAAGAGGTTTCAGTGCTCTAGGCAAAGTAGGGCCCATTCATTAGAGAATAAAGTGAGAAGTCATCCCAATGACCCTCTGTTAAAGGGCAGGACAGTTTAGCTTGTTGGCAGCCCTAGGCTACATAGGCCAATGGTACTAAGACAGTGCTGCCTCCACTCAGCACAGACTATCTGGCACTCCCCTAACTCTCGAGCCCTAGGCAATCATCCAGGTTTGTGTAGAGGTCAGGCTGACCCTACCTTTGGCTGGTGCCAGACATTCCTTTTCTGAAAAATGTACTGTCCACAGCAATATATATGGACTAAAGCAGTGGATTAGATCCTAACTCATTGCTCAACTAAGTATGGGGCATTTTATTGGCCCTTTCGGAGAAAGCTGTGGCTTAGTAGTAGAGCATCTGCTCTGTATGCAGAAGATCCCAGGTTCAAGCCCATCTGTCTCCAGTTAAAAAGGACCAAGTAGTAGGTGATGCAAAAGAACTCTGCCTGAGATGCTGGACAACCACTGCCTGTCATTCTAGACCAAGGGTCCCCGACAGGGTGCCAGTTGCTGCCATGATACCCTCAGACACCTTCCCTGGTGCCCCCCCACCTCCTATCGGTAGCCAGGAGGCACCTGGCAACCCTACTGCCAAGAAAGCATGTGGCTGTTGCTTTATAAATAAGATCAGCCCAATAGTAAATTTTTGTTGAGGTTGCCAAGTCTGGCATGGCAACCAGCAGGAGACAGGGAGGGGGGACATGTGAGCAATGGCATGACCTCACTTCTGAGAAAAGGTGTCATCACCAATGCTCCCTCTAAGCTGTGGAGTCTTGTGAGCAAAAATTCTCCTTTGCTGCAGTTTCCTGCCGTGTGACCGGGGCCCGTGTGACAGGGGCATTTTATTGGCACTTTCAGAGAAAGCTGTGGCTTAGTAGTAGAGCATCTGCTCTGTATGCAGAAGATCCCAGGTTCAAGCCCATCTGTCTCCAGTTACAAAGGACCAAGTAGTAGGTGATGCAAAATAACTCTGCCTGAGATGCTGGACAACCACTGCCTGTCATTCTAGACCAAGGGTCCCCGACAGGGTGCCAGTTGCTGCCATGATACCCTCAGACACCTTCCCTGGTGCCCCCCCACCTCCTATCGGTAGCCAGGAGGCACCTGGCAACCCTACTGCCAAGAAAGCATGTGGCTGTTGCTTTATAAATAAGATCAGCCCAATAGTAAATTTTTGTTGAGGTTGCCAAGTCTGGCATGGCAACCAGCAGGAGACAGGGAGGGGGGACATGTGAGCAATGGCATGACCTCACTTCTGAGAAAAGGTGTCATCACCAATGCTCCCTTTAAGCTGCGGAGTCTTGTGAGCAAAAATTCTACTTTGTGAGCTACTGGCATTAAAGTTGTGAGCGAGCGATTTGGCTACTGCATAAATTAGTTTGCTCTGGAGCCCTCCTTCCTGAGCAAAGACAAAAATGTGTGAGCCAGATGCTAAAAAACTGTGAGATAACTCACACTAACTCAGCTTAGAGGGAACACTGGTCATCACACCTCTCTAGGAATCACCAGAAACACTATGGTAAAACCATAGATCTTTCAGTGATTCCTAGGGTAGACTGACATCACTTCTGGGTTTTATCACAGAGTTTCTGGCAATTCTTAGAGAAGTGTGTCATCACATCTGGGTTCTCCTGAAAGTGACGTCACACTGTCACTGACTGCATTTTTTCTCTCTCCTGAAGACTGCTGGAGTGCCAGTGGGAAAGGCCCACTGTGGCTGGAGAACTCCTACCCCCAGTGGGCAAAGCCAACTCTACTTCTTGGGTGCACCCCATGAAACTAATTCAACGCAGTGCTAGTTGTATGAGTATGCTTTCTGCAGTTCCAATGCATTACAATGAGACTCGCGCAGGAGAAGTTAGTGAATTCTTCCCAGATCTACAATAATTATTCTCTTTTCTTTTACCTGAATAGGATCTACGCAGGCAATTTTGTCAGTATCGGTAAGTATAAATGAGGGTATGTTGTATTAGAATAACTCATTTTGCAATGCTGTTGTTGCCGTCTTTTGAGCTGAAGCGGGACAGAAATAAGTATTTAAAATTTTTTAAAAAACAAATATTTAAAATTCACCAAGATTATGAATATAATAACTTTAAAAGCTAAAAATAAATACTTAACATTCAAAGTGCTGAATGTGAGATTTTACCTCATACATTGTCTGTATATTACTTACTATTTACATCATTTAATAAGCTGCCTTTCTCTCCACTGGGAACCCAAATCAGCTTATAATGTTCTCCTCACCATTTTATTCTCGCAACATTGTGAGGTAGGTTAGACTGAGAGTGTGTGACTGGCTGAAGGTCACCCAACAAACTTCCATGGCAAAGTGGGGTCTTCCAGATCCTGAACCCTCTTAGCACTATACCACATGGGATTTCTGACCACTGAGTGTCTTATAGCACAACCTGATGCAGAAATAAGTCTTGCTGTATTCAGTGGGGCTTACTTCCACTTAACTATGCATAGGATTGCAGTGTTGAGCTTCTTGTTGGCAGCTCTAGATTGTTTTGATCCAAGCAGACATTAAATACTAAATCTCATTAAGCTGCCAGCAATCAAACATTCTCAGATCCCAAATTCCATTACATGTCAACTTCTAATTCAAACCTTTAAAATACTAAAGTATTTTATTGGGCGAATGCATTCCCTTACTTTTAAAATCCATGAATGCACTAGGGAAAAGCATCCTTGCCGCCCAGAATATCTGGTCCCAGGCAGTGTTCCCTCTAAGCTGAGTTAGTGTGAGCTAGCTCATAATTTTTTAGCCTCCGGCTCACACACTTTTGTCTTAGCTCAGGAAGGATGGCTCCAGAACAGACTAATTTATGCAGTAGCCAAATTGCTCGCTCACAACTTTAATAGCCAGTCGCTCACAAAGTAGAATTTTTTCACACAAGACCCCACGGCTTAGAGGGAGCATTGGTCCCAGGGTATTTGAAGGGTTCCCTACTCCACTTTTAACCTACCCATCTAGTAAGGTCTTCTGGGGAAGTCCTTCTCCAGGTGTCCCTGATCTTGGAGGGCAAGTGGATGATTAAAGTAGGCAGGGCCTTCTCAGCAGTGGCAATTCCCTTGTGGAACTCTGCCCCCCACCCACCCCTTTAAGGTGTTGTGGCTGGATTCTGGAAGCTACCGGTCATTTCATTTGGTTGAGTTTTTCTGTTTGATTTATTATTCCCTATCTTATGATGATGGCTGCCTTCAGCAGCAATATTCAGGATCAAAAGTCAGGGAAGAGAATGTTTGACAGGAAAGTTGCTTCAGATCCAGTGGCAGTGACCTTTCATCCCTTCACCCGCACCCACTCCTGTGTTTGTTTCCTTCCCTTCCTTGCCTTGGTGTGTTGCCTTGGCCGGCCCCTATGGAATGCTGATATCCCTCTAGCCCATGTCCCGCTGCTTGCCTGTCCCGCTTTCGGTCCCATCCAGGCTGTGGTAGTTAAAGCTTGGTGGCTGAGATTTATCTTTTTTAATGGTAATCGCTAGTGCCCCTAGGGACTTGCCAAGTAGAATTTGTTTGGGACATTAGCCCTGGAAACTCTTGCCGTATTTACATTGAAGAAGATATGATGTTCTTCTGGAGACAAGATGTTCCTTTCCTCATCTTAAAATTGCCTGCATGTTGCTTGTCTATTTATAGTGCCTGTGTGCATGCAACATGTGATCCAGCATTTTGGGAAAGACTAAAAGCTGGCTCTGGAGGAGTAATGTAAATGGTAACGTCTTGCTGGTGGCTCACTGTAGTCTGTTTCTGGGGCAATCCCATGACTGCCAGTATGGTGCAGTGGTTAGACTGTCCGACTAGGAGACCTGGGAGACCCAGGCTCAAATCCTTACTCTGACGAGGGTGACTTTGGACCAGTCACTTTCTCTCAGCCTAACTCATTCTCCTAGGTGTTGTTGTGATGATAAAATAGTGGGGGCGAAATGATGTATGCCAGACTAAGCTTCTGTAAGGAAAGGTCAGATAAAAACACACAAGTTTAGAGAATAGGTGGCTAAGGCAGGACATAATAGGGGTTTATGAAATTACATGGAGAATTAGGCGAGAGAGAACTTTTTCTTCCTGTACCATATTGCTACCCCTTTGGGGCACCCAGTGAAGTTGATGGGCTGTAGATTCAGGATGCCTATGAGGAACACAACGTATAGTTAACTTGTGGAATTCACAGCTGTGGGATGAGGTAATGACTTTAAAAGGGGATGGGACAAATTCACGTCCATTTGTGGCTTTTAGGTATGATGGCTAGAATGGGATCTCCACATTCAGAGGCAGAATAACACGACATGTCAGTTCCCACGCGGGGAAGCAACTCCAGGGGAAGGCTTTGACCCTTGTACGCCTAGGGCTGCCAAGTGGGGGTGGGTGGCGGGTAAACCCCCGCTTCGGAGGCCCGATTTCCGCTGCTGTGATGCAACCAGAGGTGATGCAACCACGTCAATCACATTGGGGGCATGGCCCCGATCACCAGAGGGAAAACTCTATGGTTTTCCCTCCGACGATCGGGGCCATGCCTTCAACGTGATTGATGTTGTGCATCGATTCTGGTGATGTGCTGGCGGCATGCACGTGCTTCATGCGCACGCACACATCGAAGAATGGCTCCCAGAGCTCGGCGAGGCTCCCCCGCCAGTAAGACATTTTGACTTGGCAACCCTATGTCCTAGATGTCCTAAGTTTAGAGCCCTAGATTCTGTCAAATATCGCTTGCAACCCATGTCCTATTTATCACAGCTTGATACTCACAAGTTTAGGAAAACCTTCACATTAGCCAGATGTGAGGCTTTCCCCTCCGCGATGCTTGAGGGCAGATTCAAAAGGATCCCCACTGAATATAGAATTTGTCGATGCGGCTCAGGAGAGACAGAAACTATTGAGCACATGATGCTCAGATGTAACTGGTATAACAAGATCCGTGACAAATATATTACTCCTCTTATAACAGATATGGTGGGACAATAAGGTGCTGAGCAATGTAACCGATTATTAATTGATGGGAACCGGACAATTACCGAAACTGTTGCAAAATTTTGCGTAGCATGCTACTGCATCCAAAATACACTATCAGATATATAATAATAGTTGCCTAATAGTCTCTGTTTTATGTTCTTCTTTTACTTTATTACACTCAACTGTATTTTATAGAGTTTTATTTTACTGCCCTAAATTCAGTTATATGAATGTTATGAATGTTATATTTAAGCATGTGTGTTCTATGGCTTGTTGCCGTAATAAATGACTGACTGACTGACTTGGCAACCCTATGTATGCCTGCACCTCTGTCTCTGATTAAATGAACTTTAATTCATGAAAGCTTATACTCTGGGAAATTTTGTTGGTCTCTGAGGTACTGCTGGCCTCAGTTTGTACTATTCCCATAAACCTCTCACAGGCTTCAGGCTGGCCACTGTGTGAAACAGAATGTTGCAGTGGATGACACTGGTCTGATCCAGCAGCCAATTTTTACATGACTTCATTCACCCAAAGTTCTACATTTAACCTGAAATTTCTGTGTATATATTATCCTTTCTAGATGTTGTCAAGCCTCCCTATACTGAAGATGTCATTGGCTACCCAGCATATGGTCCAATTGGAGGAGGATATGGTGGAGTATGTGGATTAGGCTATGGTGCAGATTTCTGCAGACGAGGATTTGGACGATGCAGAAGACGTGGGAGCTACTGCTGTGGAGGAGTATATGGTGGAGACTACAGTGGTGGGTACAGTGGAGGAAGAAATGATGGAGGATATGGAAGACGTAGGAGCTGGAGTGGCGGCTGTGGAACAGGATATGGAGGAGCGATGGCTGGTGGCTATTGTAGAGGATATGGCGGAAGCTCTGGCGGAGGATACAGTGGTGGAGGAGGATACGGTGGAAGCTCTGGTGGAGGATACGGTGGAAGCTCTGGCGGAGGAAACAGTGGTGGAGGAGGATATGGTGGAAGCTCTGGCAGAGGATATGGTGGGAGCTCTGGCGGAGGAAACAGTGGTGGAGGAGGAAATGGTGGAAGCTCTGGCAGAGGATACGGTGGAAGCTCTGGCGGAGGAAACAGTGGTGGAGGAGGATATGGTGGATGCTCTGGCAGAGGATATGGTGGTAGCTCTGGCGGAGGAAACAGTGGTGGAGGAGGATATGGGGGAAGCTCTGGCAGAGGATACGGTGGGAGCTCTGGCGGAGGAAACAGTGGTGGAGGAGGATATGGTGGGAGCTCTGGCAGAGGATATGGTGGAAGCTCTGGCGGAGGAAACAGTGGTGGAGGAGGATATGGTGGAAGCTGTGGCGGAGGATACAGTGGTGGAGGAGGATATGGTGGAGACTACAGTGGAGGACGTGGAGAAGGAAATGATGGAGAATCTGGAAGACGTAGGAGAAGAATGTCAGGTAGAGGCTCCCATGGAGGAGACAGTGGAGGCTCTGGCCAAGAAAATGGTGGAGGACTTGGAGGGGGGTCTGGTGGACAATATAGTGGAGGACGCAGAAACTGGAGCTCGAGAAGTGGTGAATACTGCCCAAGGAGCAGCACTAGTGGGGGTCAAGGCTCTGGAGGGGCAGAATACTCAGGAAGGGGATATAGTTCCAGAAGTGCACAAGGATCAGCCAGTAATATGGGCCAGCAAGGTGTCTCTGGAGGCTGGACTTCTGGTGGCATCCCATATGGAGGTGGAGGCTTTGTTCCCAAGATTGTAGGTGGCCCTGTAATTGTGGGGGGATGTCCTGGAATTGGGGGAGGTTTAAATGTAGGATGTGTGCCCACTGTAGGAATACCAGCAGTTGGATTCCCACCTGTTGGTGTCCCTTCTGTAAGTGTTCGGGGTGTAGGCATCGGGAGTGAACCTTGTGTAGAAGTAATTTCCCCACTCGGTGTGTGTTACCCTGGAGCAGTAGCATCCCCACTGGGTGTCTGCTACCCTGGAGTTGGAGGCCCCGTCATGAATGCATGAATGAATCTTTATGCCAAGCCAACGTCTTGGAAGCGATTAGGACTTGCTGGCAGCAACAGAAACTGGAGCTCCCACCAAGATTACAGGAATGCAGATGTGGTCATGTAATCATTTTTTCACAACATTGATGCTGTTTTGCATTTGCATTCCAGTGAATTTATTACTTCCTTCAAACAAGGTGTGTGCTACTCACTGCTATGTTTTACACATGTGCACACACAGATTTCCCTTGAGACAGTTGTACCTTCATGAAACATAACCTTTGTATTGTTATTAATTTTTCCTACCCATTATCTCCAAAGCATAGAAGAAATCCATAGTCTTTACTAGTAGGGACTGCATTAAAGATTTTTTTTTTTTTAGTTTCTCTTTGCAACATTCATTAAGAGCACAGTCCTAAACAGAGTTATGCCTCTGAATTGTATAACTCTGTTTAGGATTACACTGCAAGAAACTTGTGACCATTTTCATTGCAATATTACTGTGCTGGCTGTTGCAAATATATTTGTCACATTTTTAAAGAAAAACCTTTTCCATTTTATGCATTCATTACCCTGTTTCATGGTAGCGTTCAGTGTAAACTCATTCTAGACAATTTGATAAACAAGCTGTATTAGCATGAGAAAACAAAATGTGACTGGTAGAACACATGTTCAGAAATCACAATGTGCAAAGTCAACCAATGTTACGTTATAATTTTAGACCACCTGTTATGCAAATGGGGGATGGGTGCAGAACAGAGGATTTACTGGCAGGGATAGCAATTATGGGAATCATAAGTATAAAGAGACTGGAGATGAACAACCATGCAAAGACAGAGGGAAAAAATGACTTTTTGTCTATGGAGAAGGATGTGGGATTCAGATGCCCAGTCTCCTGACCCCAAAAAAAGTAACAGATTCCCTATATGAAAGATTTCTGAATGCTAATCCTTGGACAGAAAGTTATTTCCCATTGCCATGAAGGCTAGAGACCAGCTTCTTTGAAAGAAATAGAAACTTAGAACTGGTATTCCTGTGATTTTGCTTGTGCCATTGGTTGGCAACCACGCAGCTTGTTTAGATCCACCAGCTATGTTGCAGCAGTAGCGCTTGTCATTTGTGGCCAGTGGTTTCCCAAGCAATAAGCATTTCTCCTATAAGCAGAGCTCAATGCATAACCCAAAGTACCATTTTCATATGACCCCCATCTTTCTTCTTCGTGGCCACTGTTGGCCCTGTATCAGATTGAAAGCTCTGCACTTTCGCATGCAGCTGATTGTCCCCGGGTGCTACGCCTCCAGCTGGTGTGTTTGGGCTTGGCGGGTGTTTCTCATCTCAGTGCATAAAATTGTCACAATGTTACATTACACTTGGCAGGTGGTCAAAAATGTCCACGTTTCTGCTCTTCTCTACAATAAAATGCATGAAGAATCAAACTGTTGTCAGTGATATCTTAGCAAGAATGCCTTCTGGAATAAAAAGTGACCAGACTAGAATCAAAAGGACATTCTGTGGAAATTTTGAACTTTGCTAAGCTATCACAATTCATATTTGATATTCTGATTTGGGGGGGGGTAATTTTTGTTCTTTTTGAATATTGTCTTTCATGGGTAGACTTTTAATAACTGGTTATTTTTTAAAATAAAGTTAAACATTCATTTGTTTATTTATTAAATTAGGGTTTTTTGACAGCCCTTCCTCACTTGCGCAGAGCTCACGGCAGTCCACAACAATCTGGTTTGTGACCATGTAAAATAAGTTAAAGCCATTAAAAATACAAAATTTGAAACATTCAGAAACATTTAAACATTTTAGAAACAAGATGGCAGTGCTAGCATCCAGTCATCAGGGTGGGGAGTGGGGTTGCCAAATGGATTTGTGCCGGGAGCGGGGGGCTCCCGACCGGCTTCTCAATCGTGCGTGTGTGCACCACCCAGCTGGGGTGGGGTTTCCCCTGGGCCCCGATTCCGCGGGAGCAGGAATCGGGGCTTGAAAGCGGGGGGAATTCCGCCCCCGGGGGCATTTGGCAGCCCTAGTGGGGAGGCTGGCCTCAGCCAAAGGCCTGGCAAAACATCCGTGCCTTATATGCCTTATGAAACTTTAACAGATCAGACAGAGCATAGATATCACTCGGCAAAGAGTTCCACCAGGCTAGAGCCAGGTCAGAAAAGGCCCTGGTCCTGGTTGAGGCCAGCCAGATATCTTTTGGTCCAATCTGCCAAATAGGGTGGCCAAATAGATTTTGGCCGGGAGCGGGGGGCTCCCGGCCGGCGTCAACCTCGTGCGCGTGCGCCGCGTGTGCGTCACCCGGAAGTGACGTCACACGCTGGGGGCGGGGCCATGCCATTTGAGGGGGAAACCCTACTGCCAAATGAGAACTTTTATCATTTTTCCCCCCGATGTACCTAAAACTGATAATGTCCATGAAAAATAGATTGGATTTCTTTACAAGAAAAACAGATTAAAGCACTCGCTTTGGAAGGACCGCCCCTGCTCAAGTTAAATGTTGGCTTCAGAAGAAGGCTAAAATCCTTTTGAGACCTTAAAAATAGTCATTTGGAGAGTATGTTATGCAATGGGCTGGAAAATGGCTCTCTTCCACTAAGCAACCAGGGTTTGCAGGTCCAAAGAAAGATCCAAAAGCAAAACCCACAATCCAGGTTATACCTTTTCTTGCAATCAACCAAAATAACATCATACTGTGAATCCTTTTTCACATTCTTATTTTCCTTGGTTGTAAGTTCCTGTTTCTTTTAATCCCCCCCCCCCTTTCTTCATGGTTTTCTCTCTCTCCTGGTTGATTTGATATCATACCCATTTACATCCGGCATCTCTCCCTGCAGATTTAAACTGCAGGTTTTAATGCTGGAAATAAACCAGTGTAATATTGAATCAACCACTAGAAGGAGCAAAACATGAGCAGAACATCACACACACACACAAACACACAAAGAAATAGGCACAAGCAAGGAAAATGAAAATGCAGAACAGCCCTTGAACTCACACACACAAAAATTGATTGCTGATTTCTATCAGCAGAGTGCGACTCCCCCCCCCTCCCGCAGTCTAAAATGCCCCCAGTATTCTGCTCCTTGACAGGCAGAGAACCACCAGGAACAGCATGAAGTCTGCTGCGGGAGGTAGGGATTTGAATCATTTATTTTCCTCCACGATCTTCAAAAATCCTGTGTATGAACCTAACCAAGTTTGCAAGCTTTTGAGTTCTCCAGAATTCTTCATTAGGCTGGATACTAACAAAATAAAAGGTTGGGGGAAACAAAAATGATGCGTTTAACTCATGAACTTGCTTTATACTGAATCAGACCATTGGCCCGTCAAGGCCAGTATTTCCTACTCTAACTGGCAGCAGCTCTCTGGGGTGTCAGACAGAGGCCATTCATATCACCTACTAGCCAATCATTTTAACTGGTGAGGCTGGGGATTCAACCTGGGGCCTTCTGCATACAAAACAGATGCTCTACCACTGAGCCTTTGCCCCATTCCTAAGAACAAATGCAAGGCACTGCAACTAGCAACTACAGGGTAGTTCACAGCGAAGGGGAGATGCATATAAATGGAGTGAAAGGGGCATTTCCTTTTATTTAAGTACAAGGTGTATCTTCCCCGTTGGGGGGGAAAAACTCACCCGAGAGCATCTTGCCTGGGAAACACTTCCTTTTAGAAAATGGTTTTCAAATAAAGCAAGTAAGTTTGTGGAAAGTATTGCCTGTTCATGATCTAAGCACAA
Source organism: Gekko japonicus (assembly GCF_001447785.1). NCBI lineage: Eukaryota > Metazoa > Chordata > Lepidosauria > Squamata > Gekkonidae > Gekko > Gekko japonicus. The sequence goes on from NW_015161443.1 coordinate 425,583, forward strand.
ATGCAAGATGATGTCATGTGGAAATGGGGGAAAACACATGAATTGGGCTGCAGAAATGGGGAAAATCATCTGTGTGAAAGCAGCCGGGGAGGGCATTCAGTTACGATGCTGCATACTTCATAGGTGGCAATGGATTAACAGTTAAGAGCCATAGTGCTCTACAAAGACCAAGACGAAGGATCTATTAGAAAACCCTGAAGGAACAACATTTTTGACTCAAAAGTTCAGCACACAACAGAGGCCAGGATAAAAGAAATGGAGCATGAAGTGTTACTGTAGGTCAGGTGGTAGATGTTCTGTTCCCAGTTGATACTCTTCCGTTGGGTTTTGAGAGGAAAGATCTGTTAGCCGAATTGCTCTTTAGGAGAGACAATTGGAACAGTTTAATAATCGGGATTCAGATCAAGTGTATACGCAGGATGGGCTAAGCCGTTACGTTTCAATGAGGAGACGAAACAGAAGTTTAAACAAATCTTTCTTTACTAAATATGTTGTCCAAGCACACAGGAATAATAATAAAACCACTCAAGCATACAAGGACTAAGAAAATAAGGTAGATCTCAGCACAATCGCATTAGCAGGAATATCGTTGGTTTCTGGATGATATATTTACCTATGTCGTGTGCGTAGCTCCTAATCTTCCAGCGGGATGGGAGGCGGATGGGGTAGAAAATGGGGTAGGAAACACGTGAGACCAGACCAGCCGGGAACACGTGGATTGACCTTAGCTGCAGACGAAGGCAAAGCGGTAATCAGGGGTTTGGTATAGCAAGTGGGACAAGAGAGGTTTAAGCAGACAGGAAGAGGACGTTGGTATGAAGAAGGGAGAGCGGAAAGATAGCCTCTTGGCTCTGTGCAAGATGTTTTAAGGTCTCGGCTGTGAGGGGAGGGGGTGGGCTCAAACGGATTACCAGGTAGCCCAACCCCAAAGGTCAGTGATTGGTTATGATGTCAATATTCAAACTATCGATTAACTAGAGGGGAGGTGTCTGGGCGGAGCAGGGGATACGTGCCGGGTCACCAGTAGCGCTGACGTGCTGGTTGCTATGTGTAATGGATCCTCTATAGATGGTCTGGCACGGGAGGACTTCTATTGTTAAGCTTGTCAGGTGGAGACATT